>NC_057794.1:110788280-111057653 GCF_018294505.1 Triticum aestivum | reverse complement strand
AAAATCGACTGACCCAAAAGTCGATTCATTCGACTGAAGTGTAGCTAAATCGGAGCAGCATCGCAAGCAAGAGCAAGAGCGAGAGCAGCAGCGCGAGCAAGAGCAATAGCAAGAGCAGACCAGGTAGGGGACCGAGAGCAAGAGCAGAGCAGCAGCTCCTACTGATGTGGACGTCACCGCCGAGGGAGCGACGCCGTGGAGGAAGTGGCCGGCGACGCCGCCGTGGATGGAGTCGCGTCGTGTCGGCTCGGGACCGAGCGCCGGCAGCACCATGAGATCGAATCAAGAAGAAAATGCGGCGATTAGTGTACAACCTCTTTGGTGGCGCCGATTAGGCTGCAGCTTCATCCGAGGAAACGGTGATGATGATGCTCTTCCGGTGGTGCAGGTGAAGACGGCGGTGTGGGAATGGAGGTGGCGCGAAAGACGAGGGGAACGTCGGGGCAGCTCCTTGGAGGTGGAGGACGGGGTGGCTGAACCGACAGGACGATGAGATCGACGACGGATCCTCATCCGGTACGGTGGATAAGGGACGTCGAGGTGTTGCTGTGGACGACGTCGTCGGGGAAGAGGCTCCGGCTGGGTGGCGGACGGAGCAGGGTGTGGGGTTTTGTCGTGGGTTTTCGCGGCCTCGGTATACGAATGGGTGGGCGGATGGGATGGCAGTGGGGAACCATGGCTTAGAGACGCGCTTGTCTGAAATGTGGGGTAAGTTACGAAAGTACCCCCACCGATTTGAGGCGGTTCTTTCGGTTCAGGGGTACCACGGGGATTTCGCGTGTCGGGATTTCACAAGAGGTGGGAGTTTTCGCGCGCGTTGTAATTTTGGAATAGCAAGGCGCGGGTTGAGATGGAGGGAGTTTTCGGAGCACAACGAGACAAAGATATATCTTAAATATTTCGGGTTAACAAGGTGCGGGTTGAAGAGGCGGGAGTTTCGCAGCACGATAGACAGAGACGCTAGCTTGACTTTTCGCCATAACAAGGCGCGGCTTGAAATTTCGGAAGAACAAGCTTAACGTGTGCCCAAAAAAATAGACAATTTGCACCTCAACACGCACAACACACACACAAACACCATTTAGACTAGACTAAGGTACACGTGCATTGCATGCATGAGATTTGGCAACCAAATTATGAATAAATACCACATTATAGCATGCAAGCTTTGAGTCACATATGCATGATGTAGATGTTCGTTTAATTATTATGGAATTGTGCGTCGTAAGACATAAAGTAAAAACAAATAATGGCAAATCATGTATAAAAACACTTGGGCAATTCTGATACAGAAGATTCTAGAACAAATAAGAAGTGCTTGTGTTTTGATGTTTGTGCATTATGCTTAAGTTCAACCATGGAGTCTTCTAGATTATACATGTGCCGAAATCTGGTGGAATCTAGATGATATCCAATGACCAGTAGTGCTCAAATTTGCCATCTTTGGACCATCGGATTCGCCTCATCGAACGACCATCTTTCAAAGTTAAAGTTACCCGCACACAATATAAAAAAATATAAAAATTAATATATATATATATATATATATATATATATATATATATATATATGGGTATAGATATAGATATGTGATGTGGCCAAATGATGTCTCCAATTAGAATAGTGTGTCCATGCACGGATGCGATGTGGCGAAATGATGTCTGCCATCGGTATCTCAAATTCAAATCAGTCTGACCTTGTTCAATGTGTATACATTACAACATGCTCGTTTCCAAACCACACCGCGCAGATCTCCCTTATATTCATGCATGCATGGGTTTCAAACATCAGGATCTCTTATTCAAATATTTGAATTCAACTTTACATTGATTATGACCTCACATATTCTTTTACACCCACACAGTAGTCTTCTCTTTATAATTGTACCACTAACTTTCTCTCGTGCATGCATGCACACACACTACCAGTCGGCATTATCCATCGCACGCATGCAATCTTTTTCTTCAGGTCGGTCTCCCATGAAGGCACACACCCACAGCATCCCCCTCTCCATCATATCGGGCATTCTTTATCTCTCACGCGTGCATGCGCAACGATCGATGTTCCTCTATGTATGTGTGTATATAGCTAGGTCTTTCATAGTTTTCCACACAAACCGATCAATCGATATATCCAGTGAGGTCTCACCCTATTTCCCACGTCCACGTCGATCAATCTATACCTCTCTATATAGGATTAACATATATAGCTAATACACCCACATTAATTATATATCGAACGTCCCCCTCTCATCATCCATGTCTTCCCTTCATCTCTCAGACGCGTGCACAATGGCGAAGACAGGGGCAGTAAGGGCCCTGCCCCCCTCCCCCCTAACATCACTATATATCGAGGCTAATAAGAATGTGATCATTAGACAATTGCTGCTAAAAATGGTTTAAGTTCATGAATTGACCCTCCTCGTAAAGGATTAGCAATGCTTGGCCCCCTAGCTCATTTATTTTTCATGGCTCTGCCACTGCGCGCAACAGCGCACGTGTTCGCCCCCTCTCTCTAAATATCAATCTCGCACTTGTGCATTCCTTCATAGTCTCCCTCCACTCGGCCCCTCGCACCATCTTCTAGCCCCCCATCGGATTTTGCCACATGTACAATCTAGCACACTCCATGGTTGAACTTAAGCATAATGCACAAACCTCAAAACAACAGTGGTTCGCTTTTGTTCTAGAATCTTCCGTATCATAACTACCCAAACTTTTTTTCTAGTTAAATTGCCATTATTTGTTTTTACTTTATGCTTTACAACGCACAATTCCATGAATCATAAAATAGATTAAGGGCTTCTTTGATTCAAAGGATTCTCAAAGGAATTTTGGAGGATTCTAATCATTAGGAATTTTTCCTATCTTGGTTGTTTGATTCGTAGGATTGTAAACCATAGGAATTTTTCCATATGATTCATTTGCACTAGATTTCATAGGAAACATCCCATCCACTCAAACCTCTTTGAAAGAATTCTGCGTTTTTTCTATGCACAATCAAACATCGTACAATCCTGTAGGATTCAAGACGACATTCCACTATAATCCCATGTTTTTCCTATTCCCGTGTTCTTAGCTTTTTTATAAAAACTAATTGATTTTGAATGAGATGGACTATAAGAATTAAACGAAGGGCTACATCAGGCATATATGATTCAGAGCTTACATGCTATAGTGTGGTATTTATTCATAATTTGGTTGCAAAATCTGATGTGTGCAATGCACGTGTACCTTACTAGTACTTCGAGTATGTGCAAAACACGTAAATTAGAATACCAATGGCACGCTACACAGTGTCTCTCTTACAGTTCATGAAGCCACGTGGCATATGTGGAGGCGTTGTCGCGACCTCCTTGCGTGGATTGATCACAGTGACGTGTTGGTGGTTCCAGAAGAATGTACTCGTCCTCCCAGAGCCATACTGGCGGTACATGCACGAAGCGAAGATGTGCACGCACGCCACGCACACACTCATTCCCTCGCACGCACACGTGGGTACACGGGCGGACGCAATTTTGTACCAAGATCCACCCCATGTGATAATTTGACGCGTGTAAAGTCGTTCACTTCATTGATGGTCAATTAATACAGTGCATGCAAATTGAGTGGACATGAGGGCGGAAGAAAGACATTATTACTCCACTGCGCGCATGTGAGTAGTTAAATCATGGGTTGCTAGTAGTACTTCCATTGGTCTCCTTCGTATTTTGTGCCAATTTTTGACAGTAATATAATATTTACGCATTTGAGCAGTGTAGTACTTGAAATTTATGTTCCGCTAAACTCATCAGGAGCCGTTTCGGGCCTCGAAATCAAAACCATCAATTAATCTTTACCTTGTTCCCATCACATTCAAAAGCATGCTCACACCTACTAGTACGTACCAAACCTAAACGTGTTCCCACTATGCAGGTATTAGTACTAGTGCTAGTACTTAGGTTATAAAAAGGGGAACTACCTAACCGAAAATTACTCTACCTTTCCTCCTCATAAGTGCTTCTTCTTCGTCCGTCGTTGCCATGGCCGGTGAGCAGAGCTCTAGGTTGAGAACTACTTGTAACAAGGGAGCGGTAAACAAGGCTGCGAAAAAAAGAGAGGGCTCCCGCCACGCAGAGACCTCGAAAGATCTCTCACGGGCAGGCGATGGCTCCCAGGAGCGCCCTAGCTGCGGAGGCGAACATGCCGAGCCGGCGGAGCTGGAGTCGTTATCCCTCAACGGCATGCCCGATCAGCTCAATAAGCACCTCAATAAGCAGAAGGAGCTCATCTAAGGCTTGATGGAGTTGCTGAAGGAGAGCCTCCACGATATGCCCGCTGAGCTCAATCAGCAGGGGGAGTTGACCGCCGGCTTGGTGATGCTGCTGAAGAAGAGCATTGCCTCGGAGAAGAAGGCGACCGGCAAAATCCTACGACTTCAGGAGGACAAGGCAAAGCTCTGCCACGAGTTCGACCTGTTGAAGGAGAAGAACGTAGGCCGAAAGAAGCTGCATGAGAATAGTAGTTCCTCGATGAAGATGTTGCAGGCCCTCGTCATGGAACAGAAGAAGGAGTTGGCGAAGCTCCACATCAAGCACCCGGCTGCTGTCAAGGTACGTAATGCGGCCGTGGAACAGATGATGAAGGCTCGCGTCGAGAAATCCCGCGTCATGGACAAAATGAAAAAGATGGCGCAGGAGACGCGCAAGGAGATGGAGGTCGTGGAGGAGATGTAGAAGCGGTTACGACTCCACGGCGAATTAGATCATTTGGGGTGATAATCTTCCTTCTTCTTTTGCTCCTGTGTTTCATATTTTGCTTCGGGTGTTTCGCCGCACGTGTCATGTTCTCTACGAGGCATGAATAGAATAATGGTTTTTTAGGGAATGAATAGAACAATGCCAACAATGAGATGACTAGCAAATTAGATCATTTTTATCGCCATATGGCACTGGGCTGCCGTGTTTCGTGCTCCTCCATCGCAGTACTACTCCAGTGGAAAACTTGAGTATAGCGCATGGTTCTTTGCTCCTCCTCGATCAGGTCATCGACGCATTTATACGAGCAGTCAAATCACAAGGCCCTGCCTTCCAGCAGTAATGAGCCGTCAAATCACAAAGGCCCTCGCCTCACGTGAAACCGACCAAGCTAGACTGCCCCACCCTCTAGCCTTTTAAAAAATGTATACTTTTGTACAGCAGTAGTATCGATGGATTGCGCCATGGAGCAAAACTTGAAATTAAAAAAAGGTGGTACATATAGAGAGCGCTCGTCGCCAAATTATGCATATAGTACTATTAAAAAGGCTAGTCACAATAATGGTGTCCAGCACAACCCACCCCTCAAATAAAACTAAGAGGGTGCTTGGATACGTTTTAGTCCCATGACTAAAAGTAGTGGGACTAAAACACGCTAGCCTCACTCATGCTTGGATCCAAATACTAAAAAGGCTAAAATCAAGTTAATGAGCATTTATTATCCTCCAAACCCTCCAATCCAGAACTCGCCTGTGTTAAAGAAGATGATTTAAATGAGTAGAGAGAGGACTAATCCACATTTTAGTAGGGGTACCCCTGACTAAAAAAATTAGTCTCAAGACTAGTTTTAGCCCCTCTTAAGTCGGGGGTGCTTGGAACTTTAGCCTCTTAAAGAGACTATTTTTAGTCAGATTAAAATAAGTCCCTTGGATCCAAGCACCCTCTAAGCATCCTGGAATTTTTTGACAAAACTAAGCACCCTGAAATTCTTTGACAACTAAACTGCTGGCTATATGATGTTGGCCATATATATTGTACGTATACAATGTGAAGAAACGAGTGGTAGTACTATACCAACTAAAAGATGAAATGTAAGAAATACTAGTATGTACGTACTGAAGAGTTAAAGTAACGAGAAGAAACATAACATAGTTCTGCTGGGGGCTCAGCACAACACACCCCTCAAATTAAATTAAGCACACCTGAAATTAAACTTTGCAACTATTCCGGTAGATACTGCATTAGAACCATCATGAGCAACGACACTGCCACCTTACTCGGAGTCCTCATCCACGTCCTCGACTTTGTCCTTGTCCCTCTTCCTCTTGGCTGATACTTCTTTGCTTGAACCACACACTTGGTTGTTGCTCTTCATCCAACCCTTGTAGATATTGAAATAAAGGTAGCCATCCATTGCAGCATAGTGGATGTGGTCTATATCTAGTACATTCCGCTGGCATGCATGACGATGAAACGTGTATGGAGGTTTCTCCAGTTTACCATACGAAGGATGAACCATGGCTCCTGCCAGGGTCAGCATTGAAGACTGACGAGAGGACACCAGCCGATTCTTCTGGAGGTCGAAGGGGTTGCCTACAATGACACCTATCCGACGCAGGACATCCCTGTCATTCTTAAAGTCTACAATAATTAATTTCACTGTTTTGTCCTTGAGGAAGTTCTTAAAATTCTGGCACTAACGTCGGCATGGCATATGTGGTAGACCAAGCAAACATTATGTACGCAAACCTAGATCACGACGGGCTTCTTCCTCTCTTCATCCTCTAGATCCTATCTGGTGCCAGGACTGTGGTGTACTCAACATCTAGCCCAGCGACCCACTCATCATCTAAGTTTTCGAACATGCGTCTGAAGCGAGAAAGGCATCCTTTCACCGTCGCGGAAGAACGGGTGTAGATGACGTCAAACTCATCGCCGGTGACGGTTATAACCTTGTACTCACCGCCGATCATGGAGATTTGGGACGCCATGGATTTGGGAGGAGGGTTAGGATTGGTGGAACTGCAGTAATGTGAATGGACAAGACGACTAGGAGTGAACCGCCATAGTATTGAAGGACGTGCGGGGACGAGTAGGAGCAAACTGCCAGCGTGCGAACGGCAGGGTAGTGGCTTTCCATTCTCCCATGATACGGGCTTCCAAGAGCCCTTGGATCTGAGATCGAATGGTTGCATGGCGTGATTCTAGACCTATGGGTGAATATCCTATCCTGGAGGGTTATTCTACAAATTTTCAGCAACTTAGCATGCGACCATTTGATCTTAGATCCAAGGGCTGTCAGCAGCCTGTATCATGGTCGCGCCTACCACGACCGTCGCGTCGCTCACGCGGTCGCGCCCTTGGAGATTTAACACGGTGCATTAGGCTATCTGATGTTGGCATGTCATACATAGTCATCACTTAGTCACTCATACTACAACAAGGTTGGCTATAAGTGTATTTTTTACTCCTCTCTATCTCTTTCTTCGTACTCCCTCCGTCCCATAATATAAGAATGTTTTTGACACTAGTGTAGTGCCAAAAATGTTCTTATATTATGGGACACAGGGAGTACTAGTATTTATTGCATTTGCCAAGGAGTGACCTCTTCCAATGAAATGTTGTTGCTAAGTTTGCTTCATTTAATTAGCTATAGACTCAAAATTGTCTTTTCACCTAGGTACACGCACTTAGCACCGTTTCTTCCTTGGGTAACCAAACTAGTCTCTCTCTTCTTGATTAACTTGCCACATCAGACTTTATGCCTATGCGGCAAGCTTAAGCACCTGTAGGAGCAAGTAAAAGTAAGTACAATAGTGCGCTTTACATGGCATTTTTGCATATGTGGAGGAAAGAGAGGCAAGGAAAAAGTGGAGAAGTGGGCTCTCATGCAAGAGCCAGCCTCTACTACATGGTGGAGCATTGGGAGAGGCACCTGTATGGAGGTGGTCAGGAACCGGGAGACTCACGCCGGTCGTAGCACCGCAGTTAAAATGATGATGGCAAGTCAAATCACGGGGCCCCGCCTATCCAGCAGTAACTCGTTGTCAAATCACACAGCCTTACGTATGCAGCAGCCTACTCCCTCGTCTTCTCGCGTCTCGGTCGAACCGACTAGGTGGAACTGCCCCACCGCCTACCGCGCAGGAAAAGCCCCGCCCTCGACTTTTAAATAGTATACAGTATACTAATTTTGTATCCATGGATTGCGCCTGCGCCATGGAGCAAAGCGTCTAGAAAACGCAGGAGAGACGGTGGTCTTGCAATAGAGAAGAGGGAGAGGCGAGACGGTGGTTTTGGAATGGAGATGATGGAGAGGAGAGGAGGCGATTTTGCAATTGAGAAGATCGGAAGAGGGAGAGGCGAGAAGGTGGTTTTGGAATGGAGATGATGGAGAGGAGAGGAGGTGGTTTTGCAATGGAGAAGAGGGAGAGGAGAGTGCGGCAGCGATTTAGGATTGGACGAGAGGGCCGGCGCGCTGTGACTGGATCAAAATCAAAATCAATTTACCCTTCAATTAAGAAAGCGACTCCACATTAACTAGTCTCCCTTTTATTCTGGGTCATAATTGACCATGATTTTCGCACATAAAATATATGTTATACATTGTAAAAAAAATATAATTTGAAAGTACATTCAGATACGAACCAAACGATACAATTTTTGGTGACATGCATTCACATTTTGCTTGTCAAATACAGTATGTGGTCAAACTTTGACCCAAAATACGCAAAACAACAAAAAAAATACTACCAAGACCAGCGCCGCTCTTCCTCTCTTCTCCTCTTAAACCACCGCGGCTCCTCCCCTGTTCCAATCTAAATGCAGCGCCACTCCTCTCCTCTTCCATTTCAAAACCACCACCCCTCCTCTCCTGTTCCAGTCCAAAACCAGCGTCGCTCCTCTCCTGTTATAATCCAAAACCAGCGCTGCTCCTCTCCTCTTCCATTCAAAAACAACCGCCGGCGAGTGAAGGTGCTATGGAGAAGTAGATCGATGGAGGAGTACAACCGATACGTGAGGATTGCAGACGGTGACCCTGTGAAGCTAGCTAGGATGTTGGAGATACAGTCTTGGTTTGACAACAAGGACCAACTAGCGGCGACGGCGACATCCATGGCCAAATATCTGCAACAGAGCGAAAAGGCGGCGATACTCCCGGAGGGAGTCGCGCCGAAGTACATAGAGCTGCTCCTCTGGGCCATGGAGCAAACAGATTCACCGAATCCGATCGTGAGGGAGCGGTGGTGGGGGTATCGATCCCAGATGGAGCATCCACCAGAGATTGAAGGATCGAGCATCTACAAGGTGCCGTTTGTGAGGGTGTCCTACCAGAGCGAGCCGGTGGAGTTTTCGTCGACCGAACCCAACTGCAAGAGGAGAAAAGCACTTGGCCCGACGATGCTTCCCCGCCATCGTCTCCCTCGCCGTTCACATCGTCTCACGAGGCGGTTGTCTGCCGCCGAGGAATAGGAGGGGGCTGTCCCCCCCAGCCCAAAAGTCAGGCAGGTTGTGAATTGTCGGGAGGAGTTTAGGGTTGTCAGTATTTGCAGGTTCTGAATTGTGTTTTGTGTTGTGTATTTTGAGAGTACTTTCAGATATGAATGTCTTTTGAATTTCAGATTTGGAGTATTGAGCATATAAAGTATTTTATGAATTCTAGATATCTATTTTTAGCACTTAAAAAAATGTAGTTTCATAGGAGTATAAAAGTGCAACCAATGTGATTCTCAGAGAAGAAACTCAAGTTTCAGTTTCAGATAAGAAACTGCAAGTTCAGTTTCAAATAAGAAACTACAACTTTCAGAGGCAGAGCATTTATATTAACACGGCCTTTTCAAACAGGGTTAACATCATGTTGGAAGTTTTATTCATGGTCGAAAATGGAACTACAGCCAGTTAACATCATGCTGATCAACATTCATGCATAGCACATCTTCATATGATGCACAGTCAAAATGCCCACACAATGTCGAGTGTGTGAAACACAGAGAAAACGAGGGATGAAGTTTTGGCAAGTGTTGGACATGGTTTTGGGCTGCCCCGTCTAGGCTTTCATTTTTAACATGCGCCACCCACGACCTCGGATGGGAGGTCCATAGGCCTGTTTGTATTTTCTTAGGGCCGTCATGTATCGACCGGCCTATGGACCTCCCATCCGAGGTTTTATTTTTGGCAGCCCAATTTATGTATTTTTTTGAAGAAAACGCAGAGGTCTGTTCTATTTTTCTATATAAGAATAGGAACGCCAGGTCCAACTTATGTTTCCCTTCTAACTATATTATATATATTTAAATTATTTTATATGTTGACTGTTTAGTTCACATAATTGGCAAATAGATGACCGCTCTCACGATCCCCTTCGCCCCCACCACCACCTCCACCCTCGCCGCCGCCCCCACCACTACCTCCACCCTCGCCGCCGCCGTAGATCTCGCCACCACCCCCGCCTCCTAACTCCGGGCGCGCTTGCCCCCCTCAGCAAGTCCGCTCGCGCGCCCCATGGAGTCGCCGGCCATATCCACGGGGGAATGGCTGGAAGACAGGCATATGTACAAGATGCATCTCCCACGTGTCTACAAAGCCTTCCCGCGGATGCTCCAGCCGCTCAACTCCGCCGCGCCGGCGGTGCTGTGGGAGACTCGAGGGAGGAGATGGAGGGAGCGGGCGATGCGGATCCACAACGACGCTCTCTCCTAGACCCAGTGCACGCGTGAATGGAGGGAAGCATAGGAGGAAGATGCAAGGGAGGAAGCCGAGGAGGGACCGAATCCATTCTCTCACTCGCGCGGGTATGCTCGGATGTGCAAGGATCATGTGGATTGGGAGCTGCTAAATCTAACCCTACGGATCTACTTCGAAGGAGATTTCTCGGAGAAGCACAGGATGCCCCACCCTAGGGAGCCGCCGATTGCGTTCGTTCGATGGGCGAAAGGAGAAGTGAATTCAGGAGATCCACGCCGTGCTGCGAGATGGGAATGCTTGACTGGACTCATGCCCACTAGCACGCCACCTGAGCCAGAGCAGGTGGATCCCCAACCTTACCTCTTCCCCAAACCTGCAGCATATTGAAATTAGGCTTGCAATCTGCTTCAATTGAGCTATCTGGTGGTTATTTCTGCTTCCCGAGAGACAACATCTGGCTAGAGGATAAGAAGGAACCAGGAACTCCGATGAATTTCCCCTATCACAATGGGGGGGAGCGCCGGTTGGGCAGTGGTATGGCCCACCTCCGCCCCAAATGGGGGCACAATCTGGGCAGGCTCCTGTAATTCCCCAAGATCAATCTGTTGGTGGTTCTGACTCCCAATCAGTGGGAAATCTCAAGGCAAGAATCAGCAAAAGAAGAGACAGGACATCCAGAAAAGTGCTCCTGCCCCTGCTTCGGGCCTTATGGCATACTCTGAGGTGATCTACTACAACTGTGGGGAACCAGGGCATCATTTGGATAAATATGTCAAGCCCAAGAGTTGTTTTATCTGCAAAATGGTTACTCATAAAGTTGAGAATTGCCCTGTCAGAAGGAAAACCCACAGTTCTACTAGATATGTTGGAAGTTCTGCTCCAGGATTAGGGTTCTACCACATAGACCCACCTGATGAAAATGCTCAGTATCATGGCTCCCTGAAGAATGTGGGGATTGTTCTGGTAGAAGCTGGTGAAGTGACCAAGAAGGAACTTGCCACTGAGTTTGCAGACATTTACAAAACCAACTGGCCCTGGCCAATCAATGCCCTAGATGAGTGGACATTCTTGGTCAAATTCCCTCCTGAAATAGATGTAGTTCAAGTTGTTGGATACCCCTGTTTTGGTCTCAAAAAAGACAATGTTGTAGTCAATGTTGAAGTCTGGAAAGGCAGGATTGAGGCTGAAGAGGACCTCCGGGAAACTTGGATGAAGATCAGGAAATTGAACCCCCAAGTGGTGTGACTGGACTATGCTGGATCAAATCACTTCCACTTTGGGGGTCTTACTGGATGTGGATTGACAGCATAATTTCAAGTCATTCTATGAAACTGTTAGGGTCAAAATCTTATGTAAAGATCCCTCCAAAATCCCTGCTGAAAGGCTTTTTGGAGTTGGGAACAAAATCTACAGGCTACTCATTGAGGTGGAGTCCTTAACCCCCACTGAAACTGGCACCTCCACCGACCTCTCTGCTGGTACATATGTCTCTGCAGCTGAAACTGGTACCAATCTTACTGAAGATGCTGAATCCAACAGGAGCTCTAGATCTGAATCAGATAAAGGGCCTGCTGCCAATTCTGGGGCCCCTAACATCAAAGGACGGTCTTTTGGCCACAATCAGATGCTTGGAGAAACTACACCCACTCCAGTCCTCAAGACACAGCTCCCTGATTCTCCATACACTCCTCAACTAAGCATCCAGGAAAAGATCTTGAATTATGTGCTTGATGAAACTGATGGATTCAACCTCCTCAGGGAAATGGAGCTCCTGAAAGATGATGATCTGATGGAATTAGAAGGTTATGTAGATCTACAAGAGGATCAAGAGGCACTTGTTGAAACAACTGAACTCCCAGACAATTTGGACTCAAAATACAACTCTGACTTCCCTGCCCTTCCTAAGGAGAAGCACCTTCCCAAATGGGGTCCTGTTAAAGCCACCAAAACCAGTGTCAGGGTAGCTGGTGACAAGAGAACCATTATTGAAAAGGCTCAATAGCTCAAAGAGGTTCAGAACCTGGAAGTGCAAAAACCCCAGGGTATGAAACACACTTCATTCTCCAACTTTAATGATTCTTCAATGCCATTGCTGCTAAGATTGGTGTAGATATTACTTCTCTTAATGATGGCATTGAATGCTCTTCCTTTATTTACCCTCACCAAAACAGATCTGAAGGCTCTGTTTGTGAGAATTTTTCTCTAGATGGTAGTTTTAGTTTAGACTGCCTTCGATAAAGTTGACCTTGATTTCCTTATGAAACTCCTGGAGCTTAGAGGTTTTGGGGGTAAATGGACTAGTTGGATCCAGCAACTTACTCATGGGGGTCTGTTGGGGTCAAGTTAAATAACTGTGAAAGTGATTTTTTCCTTGCTGGTAAAGGCCTTAGGCAAGGTGACCCCATCTTCCCGCTTTTGTTTAATTTAGTAGTGGACATTCTTACTAAAATGCTGAGCAAAGCTGCTGATCATAGTCTGATTGCAGGGCTCTGTCCTGAGGTCTGCCCTGGTGGCATCATCTGCCTTCAATATGCAGATGATACCATCCTTTTCTTAGACAATGACTCCACACATGCTAGTAATCTGAAAATTGTTCTAACCTGTTTTGAACAAGTCTCAGGCATGAGAATCAACTAATCTAAAAGTGAACTCATCCCTATCAACATGGATGATCAGGAGTTAGCTGACTTCCTCTCTATTCTAGTCTGTAATAAAGGTAACTTCCCCATTAAGTACCTAGGTATCCCTCTCCACTATGATAAACTGAGGAGAGAGGATATCCAACCCCTTCTGGATAAAATCATTAAAAGGATTGCTGGGTGGAGGGGCAAACTTCTCTCTTACAGAGGTAGATTGATCCTCATACAAGCTTGTTTGGCTAGCATTCCAATGTATCTCCTCTCCTTCTTCAAGTTCCCTAAATGGGCAGTGAACCTCATCAATTCTCAAATGTCTCATTGCTTGAGGGAAATAGGAAGCTACACCTTGCTAATTGGGCCCTAGTCTCTATGAAAAAAGATTTTGGAGGCCTAGGCATACCTAACCTCCAAGAAATTAACATCTGTCTTCTAGGGTCTTGGATTAAAAGATTCTATGAGGAAGACCTGAAACCCTAGAAGCTTCTTATTGCCCATAAATACCTAGGAAATAAACCTAATATTTTTGTCCCTTCCTCCAACCCTAAGACCTCTAGATTCTGGAAAGGATTAAAATCTATTATGCATGCTGTGAAATTTGGCTACATATGGAACATAGGGGATGGGAGCAGAACCAGGTTCTGGGAAGATACTTGGTTTGGCACATCCCCCCTAGCAGTCCAATTTTGGCCTATTTACTCTGTCTGCAATGATCTTAACAAAAGTGTCAATGAAGTTTGGGACGGTCAATGCCTAAAACTCTTTTTTAGAAGGAACTTTAGTGATAGTCTCATGGAACAATGGTTCCAGTTGGAGGAAATTGCCAAAAGCATTACCTTTACTGCCGAGTCGGATGCCCTGATTTGGCAGCTGGACAATAAGGGGAAGTATTCCTCCAGCTCCCTCTATCATGTTATCAACTTTAGAGGGGTTCAGCCCGTGTTTATCCCTGCTGTCTGGAAATTGAGAGTTCCCCCTAAAATTCATGTATTTCTCTGGCTTCTCTCCAAAAACAAATTGATGACTAGGGATAACCTTAGGAAGAGACACATCATCAAACCCCTTGATTGTGTTTACTGCTTGGAACAAGAGTCTTGTTCTCACCTATTTTTTGAATGTATAGTTGCTAAAAATCTCTGGGCCCACATTGAGGAATATTTCTCTAGTCAGATTGGCTCATCCTTCGAATCTGTCGCCAGATTCTGGATTGCTACCAAAAAGTGCTCAATTTTAAATACTGTTCGCTCAGCTGTCCTTTGGTGCCTCTGAAAATATAGAAATGCTATGATTTTCAGTAACACCTCCTGGATTTCCATTTCGCGAGTCTTGAGGTTGATCAAGAACATGATGAGGAACTGGGCGATTCTCTCCTCCGGATCGGACAAGGACAAGTTGATGAGCTTCATGGAAAGCCTAACAAGATCCCTCTAGAAACCGTTGGCAATCACTTGTGGCTGAACAAGGCTCGACCTGCTCTGGGGCTGGACCCGTGGGCTCGTCTCAAGATCTCTGATGAAGATGATGGGCACCTGGCGCCGAAAAAGAGGGACATCAACCATGCTATGCCTTCTAGCCCGGTGTCTCCGCTTGCTTACTGGTCGCCGCAGGCTGACACGGCCCCTCGGCTGAAGACTATAAAGGCTTCGCTGGACCCTCCTTGTGTCATTTGAGTGCTCTATCTGCTCTGCCTTTGGCACCGCTCGGGTGATTTGTGTTATTCAGAGAACTTGTTCATCCACCCCCTCTAGTTTGTAGCTTTTCTACCTTTGCTTTCAAACTGCTCTTTGAGCTACTGTATTAGAATATGTTATGGTTTCGTTCTCAGCAATGGAACCGGGGAGATGCTCCCTATTTTTCTAAAAAAATATTTTATATGTTATTATATATTATTTTTATTGTCATCATATATTTAACAGATACTTACATATGTAAGAAAACAATACCCACATCTTATTAACTTATAAAAATAATTTCTTAACAAATAAAATCCTGGATTGTTTTGGCACGAAAATCCTAGTGATTGTGTACAAAAGCTTGGTAAGATTTAAGGACGAATGTAATAATATCACTTATTATTTAAATATATTTATAAAAAATGCTCAGCCCCTTTTTATTTTTTGATAACATTGCTGGCCCAACCCAACATTATAATTAGAATCAGCCCAGCAAAATCGTGTATTTTGAGAAAGTACAAATGGTCTGTAATTTTTTAGGAAATAAAATAAATGAGCCGCATGGACGCTACATTATTTGTTCACCCAGCCCAGCTAATGGTTGTAATTCAAAAAAAAAGATCAAATTGACTATAAATTCTACCGCGCAAAAAAAGACTATAAATTCCGAAAAAATGGGTTGAATACGTGTCACATTTTTGGAGGCTGAAATGTGGGCCAATAGGTCGAAGCCAACGCAAGTCGTTGTCAATTTAGTCAACAAATGATTCTGACATGTTAGCCGTTGGATTTACATCCAATGACCGGCATCCATCTTCAATCTCTCGTCTTCTTCCTCCAGCGCCGCCGGGATCACCTCCCGCCTCCTGCTGCTAGCAGCTCTGCTTAGCACGCTTCGCTATGAAGCGCTACTCCACCATTGGACAGGCCATCCCTCCACCCCTCCACACCTCCTATTCTTCTCCACCGACTGCCGAACCACACCGCACTAGAACCAGTTAACCCTCGTACACCTCTCCGTCTGCGACTCTACTCCCGCATCTTCCCATCTCCGGCTCATTGCTGTCCGGGGCCTCGCCGTCGTCCACCACCTTGGATGCGCTCGGCGTGGCATGGTCAATGTGGTCAGCGAACGACACCATCGGAAGTAGACTGTGCGTGGAGAGGCTGACAGCTGGGTCCACGGCCGCACACAAGGAAATGCCTCCTTATTACGTGCAAAATAATGATTCCTCCACCTGACATCTGGGGCCCACCGGAAGGGCCTCTGTATTTCACGAAAATAACGTGCCCCCCGCTGACATGTCGGACCCACCAGCTATCTTCGCATGCAAGGAAGTGCCTCCTTATTACGCACAAAAAAATGAATATTCCCCCTGCCAGCTGGAACCCAGCATAGTGGGAGGCTGACTTGTGGGCCTACCAAGTTGACGGGCGGAGGGCTTTGTCAACTTAGTCAATATGAACGATTCTAGCTCCTGTTACCGTATGATGTTCATCCAACGGCCGTAGTGCTTCTTCAACCTCTGGTCTTCTTGCTCCAGCCGCCCAAACCAGCGTCAGTCGTGCCGCATGCTCCTGCCTCCCGTGGCCGGCTGTGATGCCGCGGAGGCCTCACCGCCCCCTACTACTCCCACCGCTGGCCAGGCCATCCCTCTACTCACCCACACCCCCTGTTATTCTGCGGCGACAGCAGCCTCACACCGCAGCCGAACCAGTGAACCCTCGTACTCCTCTTCGCGTGGGCATCCACTGTTGCGTCTTCCCCGGCTCCGAGTCGTCCCCTTCCTAGTCCTCGCCGTCGTCCACCGCCGTGGTGCTCTCAACGCGGCGTGGTCAACATGGTTAAGGAACGACTTCCATCGGACGTGGACTGTACGTGGAGAGGCTGGCAGCTGGGTCCACGGCCACAGTAAGGAAGTGCCTCCTTATTACGCACAAAATAATGATTCCTCCACCTGACAGCGGGGACCCACCGGACGGGCCACTGTATTTCGTGAAAAAAATGTTTCCCCCTGACTGCTAGGACCCACCAGCTACATCTTCGCACGCAAGTGCGTCCGGGCAAAAAAAACGATTCGCCCCCCTGACTGCTGGGACCCACCAGCTACATCTTCGCACGCAAGGAAGTGCCTGATAGTCGGGACCCACCTGGTCGAAGCGTACGTAGCATTGTCATTCTGGTCGCGAACGTGTACGTACATATATACTGGTGGATGTAGAGGCGCGCACGTGTCATAGTAGAGGCGCGTACGTGTCGTAGTAGAGGCGCGCACGTAGCATGTACATGTACGTACAATGGCCAGGGTGCAAGAAAGAAAATACGGCCACGTATGTGTACATACGGGCGGGGTCTCGAATGCCTACTCGCGCATACGTACGGCGAGGGCTCGTGTACATGGCTGGGTCGGAACGGAGAAACAGTGTCATCATCGTGTTCATGGGGAGTCAATGGAATGCGTTGTGTTCATGGGGAGGCAACACAATGCGTCGTGTTCATCGGGAGGCAACGGAACGCGTGGGAGCCAACCGGCTGGGTCGGAACAGAATGCGTGGTCGTGTTCATCGGGAGGGCTTGGACGGAATAGGCGATGGAAACAAGGCCTGGCATACCACAAAACGAAGGAAACGGCCTTGTGTTTGACCGGCCACGTTCGAAACGGGATCCTATTCATCGGGAGGGGTGTGGCGTACCGCAAAACGGAGGAAACAGACCTCCTACGGTCGAAACGGGGGTCCTGTTGATCGGGAGGGCTGTGGTGTACCGCAAAACGGACGAAACGGACTTGTGTTGGAGCGCTACGGTCGAAACGGGGGTCCTATTCATCGGGAGGGGTGTGGCGTACCGCAAAACGGGACTCCACGGGATATTGTTCATCTCCACCGTCGACCTCCTCAAGTCTCCACGGGCTCCTGTTCATCCAAACTCCACCGCGCGCTACTCCACCGCGTGCTACTCCACCGCGCGCTACTCCACCGCGTGCTACTCCACCGCGCGCTACTCCACCGGCTACTGTTCAACCATCCCTGCATGGGCACCCCTCCACTGTCTACTGTTCATCCAGCCCTCCACATCACGGGGTCCTGTTCAACCACCCCTCCACGAGCACCCCTCCACCGTCTACTGTTTATCCAGCCCTCCACCACACCACGGGGTCCTGTTCATCCAGAGGCAACGCCACCGCTCACTGTTCATCCAACCCCCTCCCCCTCGCAACGCTCACTGTTCATCCCAGAGGCAGCATCGATCGGTTTCAGTTAGCAGCAGTAGCGAAGGAATCGCTCGATCGGGTTCAGTTAACATCCGTCGATCGATCGCTCGGGTCCAGTAACGTGTAGCCTATAGTGCAATCGCTCGGGTTCAGTTAGAGCCCAACGCCTCGCCCGGGTTCAGTTAAAGCCAACGCCTCGCACACACGCGCGTACGTGTACAAAAGAAACGCGCATCCTTGGGCCCCAACCTCCCACCGTAACCGGGAACTCCCCGAAATTTTCCTCCCCCTCGCTTCTACCACAGTTTTTTCCATCATGGACGGCCCAAAGAATGTCATGCACCTGCGTCTCCGGCCCGCCCAGGACGAAAAGCCTATTTTCTGTCATGATTTTTTGTCATACAAGTAGGAGCCCACCACATCTATGATGATACCAGGTTTTGTCACAATTATCGTCATAGAAGTGTCATATGTATGACAGAAAAAAAATTCGTTCGGCTCAAAATATCACGGATGTGTCTTTTTTTTGTAGTGAGGTACCATAGACAGATTGTTTCGATTGGGTGATGGAATTGTTCTGGTGGCCTTGGATGGGAGTTGCCATCTTCTGGAACTGGGTCTTCATCAGGAGGTGGACCACCAGAAGGAATGTCTTGAAAAATCACTACAGGACAGGTCGCTGTCCACTGAAACTATGAGCTCTAGAAACCAAAATGCTAGCAGGAACATCTTTGAGGGCATCAATCTTAACCTTAACAACAACTGCAACATCACTAGATTTGTTTCTATCCCAGACTTTTAACTGACCAAAACTAGAAGTGCCATTGGATAGCTCATGAAACAATCTGAGGTCAGCAGGAAAACCAACTAGCAGCAGCCAAACATCTCTGCTCAGAGAGAAGTTCTTCCAGTTCATGCCCTCATTGTGTTTTTGGAATACAAAGTGTATAATCATATTGGTGAGGACCGTTGCTGACTAAGAAATCACGGTTGAGGGAGTCCTGGACTAAGGGGTCCTCGGGCGTCCGACCTGTTATCTATGGGCCGGACTGATGGGCTGTGAGGATATGAAGACCGAAGACTATACCCGTGTCCGGATGGGACTCTCCTTGGCGTGGAAGGCAAGCTTGGCGAACAACTATGGAGATTCCCTCTTATGTAACCGACTCTATGTAACCCTAGATCCCCCCAGTGTCTATATAAACTGGAGGGTGTAGTCCGGAAAGGATATACTCAATACCTTAGTCATATAGGCTAGATATCTAGGGTTTAGCCATTATGATCACGTGATAGATCAACTCTTGTAATACTCGTATTCATTAATATCAATCAAGAAGGACGTAGGGTATTACCTCTATCAAGAGGGCCCGAACCTGGGTAAAACTTCGTGTCCCCTGCCTCCTGTTACCATCAACCTTAGACGCACAGTTCGGGACCCCCTACCCGAGATCCGCCGGTTTTGACACCGACATTGGTGCTTTCATTGAGAGTTCCTCTGTGCTGTCACTGAAAGGTTCGATGGCCCCTTGAATCGTCAATAATGACGTTGTCTGCGGAGAAACTTTCCTACCCGAGTAGATCTTCGTGTTCGACGGCTTCGCACTGCGGGCCAACTCATTTGTCCATCTAAAGCAGATCGAAAGCTACGCCTCTGGCCATCAGGTCAGATTCGGGAGCTTGAACTACGTCACAGACATCCGTGGAATATTGATCTTCACCGGATTCGATTCCATGGTGGCCGCTCCCGGTCACCCCGATGGTCATGACCTAAATCTGTCATCAGGCAGCACCCAGGAGATCGCTCCTGTAAACGCTCTGGCCCTAGAGCCGGAGCAGGCCGCGCCATCCGGAAATGGAAGGATTAACCCCACCTCGGAGACCGCATATTCCACGGCGTTGGAGCCGTACATGGACCTGGTCTCACACGAGGCCTATGCCACCAGAACGCCGTACTCGCCTCCGGCCGCAAGTTCCGAACCGCGCGAGCCCGCGAACGCCGAGCTTGATCGTTTATCGATCTTCAAATTCAGTGACGTAGACATCTTCCAGCACTCGCCTTTGGGCGATGTGCTGAACTCATTAAAAAACCTGTCCTCAGCGGAGGACCCACAGCCGAACTATATCCGGCTTGAACTAGGGGCTGACAATGGACAATTTTACGTCCCACCCGCCACCCACTTTATAGCCACGATCGAGGATTTGACCGACGAACTTGATTACGACTCCGAGGACATCGACGGTATGGACGACGATGCCGGAGAAGAGGAAGCCCAGAACCTGCCGTTCACCGGATGCTGGACAGCCACTTCCTTGTATGACATATACATGGTGGATGCACCAAAGGAGCACAGCGGCAACGATAAGGAAGACCCAGTTGAGGATAAACCTTCCAAAATACAGTCAAAGTGCCGTCGTCAGCGGCGCCGCTCTAAGTCACGCCGCAGTAAAGACAACAACATTGGCACAGGAGAAGATGACACTCCGGAAGGTGCCGAAGACAACGAAGACCCCGTCGATAAAGCAAACGAATAAGATGAATGGGAAGATGAGCAGGTTAGCCCTGTTAAACAGGCCACGCACAAAGATTCGGAGGACGATAATTACGTCCCGCTCTCCGAAGATGAGGTGAGCCTCGGCACCGAAGGTTTCATCGTGCCCGAGGAACCTCTTGAGCAGGAGCGCTTCAAGTGCCAGCTAATAGCCACGGCAAGGAGCCTGAAAAATAAGCAGCAGCAGCTTCAAGCTGATCAGGATCTGCTCAATGATAAATGGACGAATGTCCTATCAGCCGAAGAATACGGCCTCGAGCGCCCAACCAAAAGCTACCCAAAGCACAAATTGCTACCTCAGTTCGACGAGGAGGCGTCGGAGTACATACCACCATCGCACAATATGGCTGATCGATCACCACGTGGTTGGGACAAAACGGCAACTCATGCTGAACACCAGCCTGTCCCGCCTCATCACTCAGGCAGAGGTAAATTAGCCCACGGCCACACATATGACCTATGGCAGAACCTGAATAATAAGGCAGGACATACAAGATCAACCTATGGATCGCGAGGACGCGCCTCGACACGTGACCACGGCCACCTATTCGGACGTGACAAACCCAGTCATGGGCGGGCTGAACACCGCAGACGGACTCTATCAGAGCCGTGCCACGATACGGCCTGATACAGAGGCCCCGCACATCCTCATTGCTTCACTGATGAGATCCTGGATCACGAATTCCCAGAAGGATTCAAGCCCGTGAACATAGACCACGGACCCCGCGGTATGGATCGAGGACTTCATTCTCCACATCCATATGGCCCGCGGAGATGACCTCCACGCCATAAAATACCTCCCTCTAAAACTCAAAGGGCCAGCTCGGCATTGGCTAAACAGTCTGCCTAAAAATTCCATTGGTAGATGGGAGGACTTGGAAGAGGCTTTCCTCGATAAATTCCAAGGTACATATGTTCGACCTCCGGACGCTAATGACTTAAGCCATATAGTTCAACAGCCCGGAGAGTCCGCCAGGAAATTCTGGACAAGGTTCTTAACTAAAAAGAACCAAATTGTCGACTGTCCGGATGCCGAAGCTCTAGCAGCTTTTAAGCATAGCATTCGCGACGAATGGCTCGCTTGCCACCTCGGCCAAGAAAAGCCAAAATCCATGGCAGCCCTCACAGCACTCATGACCCGCTTTTTTGCGGGCGAGGATAGTTGGTTGGCCCGTAGCAAAAACAATGCAAGCGACGCCGGCACCCCTGAAGTTCAAAGCAACAAAGACAAGTCTCGGCGCAATAGATACAACCGCCGAAACAACAGTGACAACACCGATGATACGGCGGTCAACGCTGGATTTAGTGGCTCTAAGTCTGGTCAGCAGAAGAAGCCATTCCAAAAGAACAATTCGGGCCCATCCAGCTTGGACCGCATACTTGATCGTCCGTGCCAGATTCACGGCACCCCCGACAAGCCTCCTAATCATACAAATAAAGAGTGTTGGGTTTTCAAGCAAGCCGGCAAATTAAACGCTGAGAACAGGGAAAAGGGATCGCAAAGCGAGGACGATGACGGAGAGCCACGACAACCGAAGTCAGGGGGACATAAGAAGTTTCCTCCTTAGGTCAAAACAGTGAACATGATATATGATACCCACATCCCCAAGGGGGAGCGCAAGCGTGCGCTCTGGGACGTCTACGCGATAGAGCCAGTCACCCCAAAATTCAATCCATGGTCGTCATGCCCGATCACCTTTGATCGCCGGGATCACCCGACCAGCATCCGTCATGGAGGCTCAGCCGCACTGGTCTTAGACCCAATAATTGATGGGTTCCACCTGACTCATGTCCTCATGGACGGCGGTAGCAGCCTCAATCTGCTCTATCAAGATACAGTGCAAAAAATGGGCATTAACCCATCAAGGATCAAGCCTACAAAAACCACCTTTAAAGGAGCCATTCCAGGCGTAGAGGCCCGTTGTACGGGATTAATCACATTAGAGGTTGTCTTCGGATCTTCGGACAACTTCCGAAGCGAGGAGTTAGTCTTCGATATCGTCCCATTCCGTAGCGGCTATCATGCACTGCTCAGACAAACTGCGTTTGCTCGATTCAACGCAGTGCCACACTATGCTTATCTCAAGCTCAAGATGCTCGGCCCACGCGGCGTCATAATAGTCAATGGCAATACGGAACGCTCTCTCCGTACAGAAGAGCACACAGCTGCCCTAGCAGCAGAAGTACAAAACGGCCTTCTCAAGCAGAACCTCCATTTGGCTGCCGAGCCCTCGGACACCGTTAAGAGGGTCCAGACTACTCTGCAGCAGGAGAGCTCGGCTCGTCAGGAGCTCGACTAGCAATCCGGCCTCCGTCTCAGTCCCGATCAAGCGGCGGCATGCGTGCCACGCATACATAACTATGCACTCAAAATTCCATGGGCATCGACGGAGGCATAGCTAGCTTGTGATCCACGGCACGGCTCAACCGACATCGGATACACACATACTTTCACTTTTGCTTGTTTTATTTCAGGTTTTAATCCCACAGACCCCATCGGGTGGTCTAGTTATCGGTCCTCTTGAAGGATAAACACACCAAGATGGCGAGGAGCGCAGACATACGGGGACATTTTAGGTGATTCCGCTAACGATAACTCTACCTGTCTTCCAGGACCCACATGCAGCTCTTCCCTGGTTTCGGCATATTAAATAGCCTGTTTCTTATTGCACTACTTGTATCAATGCGCCTTGACATACTAATTACATTACAATGAAAACAGTTTGTAGCTGGAGCTGTAGGACCCCAGCTTTTTACCTTTACACCTTTTCTGTTTTCTTTTCTCTCTTTTCTTTATTTTTTCAGTTTCCCTATGGATAACCCCATCAGGTAGCACCCATACACTATGGTACGTTTTGATGTTTGCCAGGGGCTTTATAGCACCCACATTATGGCAACAAAAGTCTGAACACTTCTTGTAAGTATAGTTCGGCACCCCGAATTTAGCATTATATGCATTGGCTCCAAATCATGTCTTTGGTCAATAGTTGGGTTGCCAGGCTCTTGTGCTTGTTATCCTACATTCCGCTACATCGGCTAGGGTAGTAAAGGGAGAACTACTGCGATTGTGCCCTGGTCTAAACCGGATGAGCACCTCAGTAGAGAAAGCCAAAAACTAACTGTCATGATGCGGCGAGAGCTGGTCAGCTGTTCGAAGGTCTCAAATTGTTGGAGGTTTTTCCGCATTTCACGAAGGATCGTACTTCCTGATCAGACGCTGACAGCACTCTAGTTCATATAACAAGGGCTCCGCCTATGTTTTATTATAAAACTCCTATGGCTAACTGAGGGCGTTCAAGCCGTATAGTCTGGTTGCATGGTTCGTGCGCTAAAAAACTCCTTCAAGGACCATACAATTGGATCAAGATTGTTTAGATACCATCCCGAACACCTCTGTACTACCTACGTGAGGGCAGAAGCCGACGACTGGCCAACCCTCAGATTTCAAATAACACGGCCGCACAGGAGGACACAATCAAAACATAAATTATATCACAAAGCGGATTTGTTGTCATCATACAAGACAAAATACGAGTGTATTCATTCGAAAATAATGTCCTGCCCGCATTGCGTTGGTACAATACGAGACCCCTCT
This sequence comes from Triticum aestivum, assembly GCF_018294505.1. Taxonomy (NCBI): domain Eukaryota; kingdom Viridiplantae; phylum Streptophyta; class Magnoliopsida; order Poales; family Poaceae; genus Triticum; species Triticum aestivum. The sequence continues at coordinate 111,033,568 of NC_057794.1, read as the reverse complement.
AGGACATCTGCAAAATAGCGCTCGGGTGTACGGTGCTCCTTGCCCTTCGGCGGCCCCTTTGTCAGCTCGACAGCGTCCATCTTCGCCCACCACATCTTGCAACGAGCAAAGGCCATCCGGGCACCCTCAATACAGACTGACCACTTTACGACCTCAAGCCGCGGGCAGGCACTAACAAGTCGCTTCAACAGCCCAAAGTAGCTGCTGGGTACCGGCGTGGCAGGCCATAGCCGAACTATCAGGCCCCTCATGGCTAGCTCGGCCGCAGTGTGTAGCTCGACCAACTGTTTCAGCTGGTCGCTGAAGGATTATGGATGTTCTGGTCCAAGATATTAGACCAGAACAGCTTCTCTGTCGAACTCCCTTCCTCAGCTCAATAGAATTCAGCAGCATCGGATACGCTGCGCGGCAAATCCGTAAACGCCCCTGTAGAGCACCAAATTCGGGTAAGTAAAAGGAGTGTTTCCTTCACAGAATTGTTTTGCATAATGAAAGCCTTACCCGCCGCAATCTTCTTAGCCGCCTGGAGTTCCTGAAGGGCGCTCTGGGCCTCGGCTCGAGCCTCTTGTGCGCTCTGGTGGGCCTTCGCAAGTTCGGATGCCTGCGTCTTAGAATCACGCTCCAGGGACTCATACTTCTTGACGGCATCTTGAAGCTCTTGCTGAACCTCGCTGACTCGGGCCTCGTGCTTTTCGCGTACAGCGTGTTCCTTGGCTGTTTTGTCCTCGGCATCAGCTAATGCCTTCTTGAGGGCTACCACCTCGGTCGTGGTCCCTAGCATAGTCCATGACACTTTAGTCAGCATGAAGTATTTATCCTTCCTAACATACACGCACAGGTTACTGATACGTCTTCGTCGTATCTACTTTTCCAAACACTTTTGCCCTTGTTTTGGACTCTAACTTGCATGATTTGAATGGAACTAACCCGGACTGACGCTGTTTTCAGCAGAATTGCCATGGTGTTATTTATGTGCAGAAAAAAAAGTTCTCGGAATGACCTGAAACTCCACGGAGATTATTTTTGGAAATAATAAAAAAATGCTGGCGAAAGAATCAAGGCCAGGGGCCCACACCCTAGTCACGAGGGTGGGGGAGCGCCTGCCGCCCCTGGGTGCGCCCCCTTGCCTCGTGGGACCCCTGGAGCTCCACCGACCTCAACTCCAACTCCATATATTCGTGTTCGGGGAGAAAAAAATCAGAGAGAAGGATTCATCTCCTTTTACGATACGGAGCCGCCGCCAAGCCGTAAACTCTCTCGGGAGGGCTGATCTGGAGTCCATTCGGGGCTCCGGAGAGGGGAATCCGTCACCGTCGTCATCATCAACCATCCTCCATCACCAATTTCATGATACTCACCGCCGTGCGTGAGTAATTCCATCGTAGGCTTGCTGGACGGTGATGGGTTGGATGAGATTTATCATGTAAACGAGTTAGTTTTGTTAGGGTTTGATCCCTAGTATCCACTATGTTCTGAGATTGATGTTGCTATGACTTTGCTATGCTCAATGCTTGTCACTAGGGCCCGAGTGCCATGATTTCAGATCTGAACCTATTATGTTTTCATGAATATATGTGAGTTCTTGATCCTATCTTGCAAGTCCATAGTCACCTACTATGTGTTATGATCCGGCAACCCCGAAGTGACAATAATCGGGACCACTCCCGGTGATGACCGTAGTTTGAGGATTTCATGTATTCACTACGTGTTAATGCTTTGGTCCAGTACTCTATTAAAAGGAGGCCTTAATATCCCTTAGTTTCCAATAAGACCCCGCTGCCACGGGAGGGTAGGACAAAAGATGTCATGCAAGTTCTTTTCCATAAGCACGTATGAATATATTCAGAATACATGCCTACATTACATTGATGAATTGGAGCTAGTTCTGTGTCACCCTATGTTATGACTGTTACATGATGAACCACATCCGACATAATTCTCCATCACCGATCCAATGCCTACGAGCTTTTCACATATTGTTCTTCGCTTATTTACTTTTCCGTTGCTATTGTTACGATGACTGTAAAACACCAAAAATATTGCTTTTTCTACCGTTACCTTTTGCCACCGTTACCACTACTATCATATTACTTTGCTACTAAATACCTTGCTGCAGATATTAAGTTATCCAGGTGTGGTTGAATTGACAACTCAGCTGCTAATACTTGAGAATATTCTTTGGCTCCCCTTTTGTCGAATCAATAAATTTGGGTTGAATACTCTACCCTCAAAAATTGTTGTGATCCCCTATACTTGTGGGTTATCAGTTACTGCATACCTTGGCTGTCCTCCAGCTGCTTCTTCATAAGGCTGAGCTCCTCCTCAACCCGCTCCAGGCTCTGCTTTAGTTCGGAGACCTCCACAGTATGAGCGGCAACAGCCAGCAGCGACGCTTGCTTATTTACATAGACATCATATGTTAGACTCTTGCGAAAATTGTTTTGATCCTCTGTTCGGCCTTTCTTTCCGAACACCGAACAAAGCATCAGGGGCTACTGTCTATGCTGTGATATTCTTTCTACAATTATTATTACCTAAAAGCCTGTTAAAAGGCTAGTGCAGGCTTCGGTCAGCCTGCTTTTGGCAGACTGAACCTTTTTTATCACCGTACCCATGAGGACACGGTGTTCATCTACAATGGAAGCACCTCGCAGTGCTTCCGGCAGATCATCCGACGCCTCTGGTTGGATGGAGGCCACCAGCGGAACAGGCACACCCCCTCCTTTCGGGGAAGGCCGTTCGTTGGACTTCAGAGTCGTGCAGGTCTCCGGAATGATATCCAACTAAGGGCCGAATGGAACTCGGCCCCCACCATCAGTCCCCATGGGGGTTTCTTCCCCCATGTGTCCGGCGGTCGTGGAGTCATCCTTGGACGCCGCCCTAACGATCTCCGTAGCCTCCCCTTGGTCGGGAAAGGCCCTTTGGGACACCACTTCGTCATCTCCTTTGGGCGAGGCAGAGTGAGCAGGTGGCGACGACATGCTAGCCATCTCCTTCGAGTCTAGGGATCCCTCTGTCGAGGATTGCGGAGAACTGTCGCGGGCCGGACTGCAATAGTATAAACTAAACATATTAATATGGCAAAGGGGAAGGGCCATACATTTGGACGAACATAAGGTCTTTTGTACTCACGAAGCGGCCCGAGGCTTGGTCCGGGGCATTCGTTCCAGACTGCTATCGACATCCCACGCGGAGTTATCTGCGAAAGAGCCCTTCCCCCTCTTGGGTGCCTTCATCTCCAGGTTCGTGGAGGCCACCCTTTTCTTCCCCCCCCCCCTCAGGGGGGGAGTTGTCTTCTTCCTCCTCCTCGTCGTCATCTTCAGCGACCGAAGGGTCAGTCTCGTCTTCAGACGACGGGTCCGAAGTATCCTTTCGCCGAAGGCCACTCCTGGTCCCCTTGGCCGCCTTCTTGGTCTTCTTCTCTGGCACTTCATAAGGCGCCGGTAACAACATCTTCATCAAGAGTGGGGTATCTTCGTCTTCGGGTAGCGGGGCTGGATAGCCAATCCGCCTCGCTATGTCGGTCTAGGCCTAAGGAAAAAATTGATAGGAGAGCTTAGACTTCTTTCTCACAACGCGCTAGTAAAGATTATGCCTTGAGAGCGTGAAAGAACTTACCGAATTAGCTTGGCACTTTGAGCTAAGCCCATGATCCTCGGTTGTAGGTGGTGGCGTCTCGCCGGCCTTAAAAAGCACTTTCCAGATATCCTCGTGCATTGTGCCGAAGAGCTCTAGCAGTGTCTGGTGCTTGGCCGAATCGAATTCCCACAAATAGCAAGTCCGGCGTTAGCACGGGAGGATCCGGCGGGTGAGCATAACTTGGATCACATTGACAAGCTTGATCATGTTGGATATCATGTTCTGGACACATGTCTGGAGCCCTGTCAGCTCGCCCGGAGAACCCCAGGTTAGGACCTTCTCTTGCCAGGAGGTGAGCCACATCGGAGCTCCGGATCGGAATTCGGGGGCCGCCGTCCAGTTGGTGTCGCGCGGCTCGGTGATGTAGAACCACCCCGACTGCCATCCCTTCACCGATTCCACAAAAGAACCTTCGAGCCAGGTGACGTTGGGCATCCTACCAACATAGCTCCGCCGCACTCTGCCTGTTGACCGCCCACCACCTTCGGCTTCACATTGATGGTCCTCGGCCATAGGATGAAATGAGGTGGGATGCGGAGAAAGGCCTCGCACACAACTATAAATGCCGAGATGTTGAGGATAAAGTTGGCGGCTAGATCATGGAAATCTAGAACATAATAAAACATCAGTCCGCGAACAAATGGGTGGAGAGGGAATCCCAATCCGCGGACAAAATGCATGAGGAACACCACTCTCTCATGAGGCTCGGGGGTGGGGACGATCTGTCCCTTGGTCGGAAGTCGGTAAACGATCTCCTTGGCCAGGTATCCGGCCTCTCGGAGCTCCTCTATATTTTTCCTCTTAACAGAGCAGGCCATCCACTTGCCGCCGGCTCCGGATCCGGACATGGTTGGGTGTTTGTTTGAATGGGAACGAATGAGGACTTGGGCGTTGGAGCTCAAGAGCGGAGAGGCGGGGAGAAAGCGTGGGAGAAGTAAGGGGAATCTTATCTCCTTATAAGGGCGGTGAATATCGAACGCCCCCCCCCCCCATTTGCCTTAAAATTCGCCTGCTCCCAAGGGTTTTGTAAACGGCGCGGTTGGGTTACCCATGCCCGTATTGATGAGAATCCCGTAATAAGGGGACACGATCTCTGCTTTGACAAGACGTGCCAATGACAACCACGTCTCGAAATGTGGGGCGAAAACGGTTCAAAATTATGACCGGACAGGCGTGATGTCGCATTACTAAAGTTGTCAACAGATTGGACTTGTGTGTTATTATATTCTCTATGCGGTTGTTTGCGGTGTGTGTTACAGGTCCGGACATGATCAATTCGTCTGGAGACTATTCGGGAGTTCGGAAGGAGGAACCCGCCTTGCAATGCCGAAGACAGCACTACGCATCGGATACCTTTTCATTGAAGCCAGGTTCAGGGGCTACTGAGGGAGTCCTGGACTAAGGGGTCCTTGGGCGTATGGCCTGTTATCTATGGGCCGGACTGATGGGCTGTGAGGATATGAAGACCGAAGATTGTACCCGTGTCCGGATGGGACTCTCCTTGGCATGGAAGGCAAGCTTGGCGAACAACTATGGAGATTCCCCCATATGTAACTGACTCTATGTAACCCTAGATCCCCCGGCGTCTATATAAACCGGAGGGTGTAGTCCGGAAAGGATATACTCAATACCTTAGTCATACAGGCTAGACTTCTAGGGTTTTGATAACCCACAAGTATAGGGGATCGCAACAGCTTTCGAGGGTAGAGTATTCAACCCAAATTTATTGATTCGACACAAGGGGAGCCAAAGAATATTCTCAAGTATTAGCAGCAGAGTTGTCAATTCAACCACACCTGGAAACTTAGTATCTGCAGCAAAGTGTTTAGTAGCAAAGTAATATGATAGTGATGGTAACGGTAACAAAAGAATAACGAAACCAAAGTAATGTTTTTGGTATTTTGTAGTGATTGTAACAATAGCAATGGGAAAGTAAATAAGCGTAAACCAGTATATGGAAAGCTCGTAGGCATTGGATCAATGATGGATAATTATGCCGGATGCGGTTCATCATGTAACAGTCATAACATAGGGTGACACCGAACTAGCTCCAATTCGTCAATGTAATGTAGGCATGTATTCCGAATATAGTCATACGTGCTTGTGGAAAAGAACTTGCATGACATCTTTTGTCCTACCCTCCCGTGGCAGCGGGGTCCTAATGGAAACTAAGGGATATTATGGCCTCCTTTTAATAGAGAACCGGAACAAAGCATTAGCACATAGTGAATACATGAACTCCTCAACCTACGGTCATCACCGGTAAGTATCCCGATTATTGTCACTTCGGGGTTAACGAATCATAACACATAATAGGTGACTATAGACTTGCAAGATAGGATCAAGAACTCTCATATATTGATAAAAACATAATAGGTTCAGATCTGAAATCATGGCACTCGGGCCCTAGTGACAAGCATTAAGCATAGCAAAGTCATAGCAACATCAATCTCAGAACATAGTGGATACTAGGGATCAAACCCTAACAAAACTAACTCAATTACATGATAAATATCATCCAACCCATCACCGTCCAGCAAGCCTACGATGGAATTACTCACACGGCGATGAGCATCATGAAATTGGTGATGGAGGATGGTTGATGATGATGACGGCGACGAATCCCCCTCTCCGGAGCCCCGAACGGATGCCGGATCAGCCCTCCCGAGAGGTTTTAGGGCTTGGCGGCGGCTCCTATCGTAAAACGCGATGATTTCTTCTCTCCTATTTTTTTCTCCCCGAAAGAAGTTATATAGAGTTGGAGTTGGAGATGGGAGGTCTCCAGGGGGCCCACGAGGTAGGGGGCGCGCCCCAGGGGGGCGCCCCCCACCCTCGTGGCAAGGGTGTGGGCCCCCTGGTCTTCATCCTTGGCGAGGATTTTTTTATTATTTATTGTAAGACATTCCGTGGAGTTTCAGGTCATTCCGAGAACTTTTGTTTTCTGCACATAAAACAACATCATGGCAATTCTGCTGAAAACAGTGTCAGTCCGGGTTAGTTCCATTCAAATCGTACAAGTTAGAGTCCAAAACAAGGGCAAAAGTGTTTGGAAAAGTAGATACGACGGAGATGTATCAACTCCCCCAAGCTTAAACCCTTGCTTGTCCTCAAGCAATTCAGTTGACAAACTGAAAGAAATAAAGAAAAACTTTTACAAACTCCGTTTGCTCTTGGTGTTATAAATATGTCAAGCTAGCATTCAAGTTTTCAGCAAAGATTGTAACTAACCACATTTGCAATAATTCTCAGGTCTCATGATTACCCATATCAATAGCATAATCAACTAGCAAGCCATAATAATAAATCTCGGATGACAACACTTTCTCAAAACAATCATAATATGATATAACAAGATGGTATCTCGCTAGCCCTTTCTGAGACTGCAAAACATAAATGCAGAGCACCTTTAAAGATCAAGGACTGACTAGACATTGTAATTCATGGTAAAAGAGATCCAATCATAGTCACACCTAATATAAATTAACAATGATGAATGCAAATGACAGATGCGCTCTCCAGCTGGTGCTTTTGATAAGAGGGTGATGACTCAACATAAAAGTAAATAGATAGGCCCTTCGCAGAGGGAAGCAGGGATTTGTAGAGGTGCCGGAGCTCGGTTTTGAAATAGAGGTGAATAATATTTTGAGCGGTATACTTTCATTGTCAACATAACAACCAAGAGATGGCGATATCTTCCATTCTACACACATTATAGGTGGTTCCCAAACAGAATGGTAAAGTTTATACTCCCCCTCCACCAACAAACATCAATCCATGGCTTGCTCGAAGCAACAAGTGCCTCCAACATACATCAGGTCCCAAGGAGAGTTTTGTTTGCAATTATTTTGATTTAGTTTGCATAAAGCTTGGGACTAGGCATCCCGGTGACGAGCCATTTATCTCGTGAGTGAGGAGCGGAGTCCACTCCTCTTGACAATAACCCACCTAACATGGAAGATACAGACAACCCTAGTTGATACATGAGCTATTCGAGCATACAAAACAGGATGATTATTTGAAGGTTTAGAGTTTGGCACATACAAATTTACTTGGAACGGCAGGTAGATACCGCATATAGGAAGGTATAGTGGACTCATGTGGAATAACTTCGGGGTTTAAGGAGTTTGGATGCACAAGCAGTATTCCGCTTAGTACAAGTGAAGGCTAGCAAAAGACTGGGAAGCGACCAACTAGAGAGCGACAACAGCCATGTACATGCATTAAAATTAATAAACATTGGATGCAAGCATGAGTAGGATATAATCCACCATGAACATAAATATCGTGAAGGCTATGTTGATTTGTTTCAACTACATGCGTGAACATGTGCCAAGTCAAGTCACTTAAATCATTCAGAGGAGGATACCACCCTATCATACCACATCATAACCATTTTAATAGCATGTTGGCACGCAAGGTAAACCATTATAACTCATAGCTAATCAAGCATGTCACAAGCAACTATGATCTCTAATTGTCATTGCAAACATGTTTATTCATAACAAGCTGAATCAAGAACGATGAACTCATCATATTTACAAAAACAAAAGAGGTAGAGTTCGTACCAGCTTTTCTCATCTCAGTCAGTCCATCATATATCATCATAATTGCCTTTCACTTGCATGACTGAACGATGTGAATAATAATAAGAGTGCACGTTCATTGGACTAAGTTGGAATCTGCGAGCATTCAATAAACAGGAGAAGACAAAGCAATATGGGCTCTTGGTTAAATCAACAATAAAGCATATAAGAGCCACTTCAACAATTTAATCATGATCTTCTCCTACTGACCCCCAAAGAAAAGAAAAGAAATAAAACTATTTACACGGGAAAGCTCCCAACAAGCAAAAGAAGAACAGGAAATATTTTTGGGTTTTCTTTTTAATTACTACTACAAGCATGGAAAGTAAATTAATTAAAAGCTACAACTATTTTTTGGTTTTTTCTTAAGGTTTATTAAACACACAAGAAGAAAGCATAAAAGGAAATAAACTAGCATGGATGATACAATGAAAAAGTATGAGCACTGACATCTAGCAATGAGTGTGTGTGAACATAAATGTAATGTCGGTGAGAAATACGTACTCCCCCAAGCTTAGGCTTTTGGCCTAAGTTGGTCTATGGCCACGGCTGGCTTGGCTGATATCCATAATAATAGTTGTTGGGGTCGTACTGCGATGAGGAAGAAGAAGGCTCCGATTGCCACTGGCTAGCAATCATCTCTGGATCCCACTGATAGTTAGACTGTCGTGAAGGATCAAATTGTGGTTCCGATTCTGGCTCCTCGACTGGTGCAGGGTTCCGGTAGGCGTGGATAGCCGTCAACGGAACAAGGTACGTGCCTACTGTCAAATCAAACAAAGAAGGAGCAGGCAAGGTAATAGTCTCGGGATGATGTTTATTAAAGAACAATTGATATTTAAGCTCTCCTGCCCTATTCTTAACAATAAAATCATGTGCCACCATACTTTTATAATCTAAATAAACACGAGGTAGCACTTTTTCTTCCTTCTCGGCATGCCTAATAGGTATGTTAAAATGTGCAGCTAGGCGTGTAGCATAGATGCCTCCAAAGATGGGACCCTTAGTACGGTTCATACTTAACCGTCTAGCAATAATGCCGCCCATACTAAAAGTGTTATCACTGTATAAACCTTGGAGCAAAATAATAATATCAGGGATACTAAGGTTTCCACAGTTTCCGCGACCAATTAAGCAACGACTAGCAAATAATGCAAAGTAACGTAAGACAGGAAAATGTATGCTAGTGATTCGTGCATCGGAAACCTTCCTAGTTTCCCCTACAGTGATAGTATTAATAAATCCCTCCACATCATCACGATGTGGTTCTTCTGTCTTGCCCTCAAAAGGGACTAAACAAATCTGACAAAAATCATAAAGTGACATCTCCTTATGCTCATCATATAAATAAAACTCCACCATAGGTGGTGAGTTCCTAGAATGAAAATGAAAGTTTTACACAAAGGTATTTGTGAGTAAGAGATACTGATCGCATTGGTCGTGGAGGAAAGCGGTGAGGCCTGCATTATGAGCCAACTCATGAAAATCTTCATAAATCCCGGCTGCTCTTAAGAAATCCTCGGAAGGCCATTCACACGCCCGAACCTCCGTGGTGCGCGGCAAATTATACTTAGGCTTCGGTGCATTTTCCTTCGAGTTTTGGCTCGATGATCCCCTCAATAATCTCCTCATCATTTTCTGAAAAATTCTGAAATTTTTAGTAACTTGAAAATAAAAGTGAACCAAACTCAATAATATTGATAGCAACTACTCCTACAAGTGCATGGGGCCTATATCATGCATCAAAACTACTTTTAACCATATAAATTTGACATGCAAGCTCAAGAACAGGGTCACCTAAGCAGCAAAAATTTGCAATGAATAAAGGACTAGAACAAAAACTAATTGGACCAATGGAGGAGTCACATACCAAGGAACAATCTCCCCAAGCAGTTTTGTGAGAGGTGCTTTGAGCAAGGAGATCGAAAATGGCAGCAAAGAGGGCTGGAACTCGTGCTTGAGTTGGTTTTTCGTGTTTATGGGAGGAAGAAGAAGAGGATGGGTGCAGGAGTAAGTGGAGGAGGGCCACCGTGGGCCCACGAGGCAGGGGGTGTGCCCTAGAGGGGTGGGCGCGCCCTCCACCCTCGTGGCAAGGTGGTTGGCCCCCCTGGTGTGTTCTTTGTTCCATAAATCCTCAAATATTCCCAAAAAATCATATTAAATTGGCATGTCATTCTGAGGACTTTTATTTTCGAGGTATTTTTATATTGCACGGATAATCAGATAACAGACAGAAAATTATTTATTTTTATTTATTTAATATAAATAATAGAAAGTAAAAGTGGGGTACATAAGGTTGTGCTTCTAGTTTCATCCATCTCATTCTCGTCAAAAGGAATCCACTAACAAGGTTGCTCAAGTCTTGTTAACAAACTCATTCCGATTAACATGAAACCGGAGAAATTTCGAATAACACTAGGTTACCTCAACGGGGATATGCACATCCCCAATAATAAGTATATCATATTTCTTCTTGACAGTAGGTAGAGGAAATTTAAAACCTCCAAATATAATCGATGGAATTTTTCCAATAGAGTTGATGCTATGAACTTGAGGTTGTTTCCTCGGAAAGTGTACAGTATGCTCATTACCATTAACATGAAAAGTGACATTGCCTTTGTTGCAATCAATAACAGCCCCTGCAGTATTAAGAAAAGGTCTTCCAAGAATAATAGACATAATATCGTCCTCGGGAATATCAAGAATAACAAAGTCCGTTAAAATAGTAACGTTTGCAACCACAATACGCACGTCCTCACAAATACCGACAGGTATAGCAGTTGATTTATCAGCCATTTGCAAAGATATTTCAGTAGGTGTCAACTTATTCAAGTCAAGTCTACGATATAAAGAGAGAGGCATAACACTAACACATAGTTTCTTTTAATGGAGCATGGTATAGTAGGTACTCCTGGATCTCCAAGTTTCTTTGGTATTCCACCCTTAAAAGTATAATTAGCAAGCATGGTGGAAATTTCAGCTTCCGGTATTTTTCTTTTATTTGTAATAATATGTTTCATGTACTTAGCATAAGGATTTGTTTTAAGCATATCAGTTAATCGCATACGTAAAAAGATAGGTCTAATCATTTCAGCAAAGCGCTCAAAATCCTCATCATCCTTTTTCTTGGATGGTTTGGGAGGAAAAGGCATGGGTTTCTGAACTCAAGGCTCTCTTTCTTTACCATGTTTCCTAGCAATAAAGTCTTTCTTATCATAACGTTGATTCTTTGATTGTGGGTTATCAAGATCAACAGCAGGTTCAATTTCTACATCATTATCATTACTAGGTTGGGCATCATTATGAACATCATCATTAACATTTTCATTAGGTTCATGTTCATTGCCAGATTGTGTTTCAGCATCAGACATAGAGATATCATTTGGATTATCAGGTGGTTCAGCAATAGGTTCACTAGAAGTTTGCACAGTTCTATCATTTTTCTTTTTCTTCCTTTTAGAAGAACTAGGTGCATCAATTTTATTTCTCTGATAATCTTGCTCAATTCTCTTAGGGTGGCCTTCAGGATACAAAGGTTCCTGAGTCATTCTACCAATTCTAGTAGCCACTTTAACAGCATAATAGTTTTTCTTACTATTCATCTCATTGAGCAATTCCTTTTGAGCTTTAAGTACTTGTTCTACTTGAGTGGTAACCATAGAAGCATGTTTGCTAACAAGTTTAAGTTCACCTCTAATATTAGCCATATAGTCACCCAAGTATTTAATCATATCAGCATCTTGTTTTAATTGTCTACCAAAATAAGCATTGAAGTCTTCTTGCTTAAACATAAAATTATCAAACTCATCCAAGCATTGACTAGCAATTTTAGCAGGAGGGATTTCAGCTTTATCATATCTATAGAGAGAATTTACCTTTACTACCTGTGTCGGGTTATCGGGGTCTGGAGGTTCTTCAATAAATAAAGGATTAAGATCATATGTTTCTTCGACAGGCGGTAAATTAAGACCATGTATTTCTTCAATGGGAGGTAAATTCTTAACATCTTCAGCTTTAATACATTTTTCTTGCATAGATTTCTTTGCCTCTTGCATATCTTCAGGACTGAGAAATAGAACACCTCTCTTCTTCGGAGTTGGTTTAGGAATAGGATCATTAATTGGAGCAGGAGCTCGCTCAGGAGGTGCCCAATTATTTTCATTTGTCAACATATTATTCAATAAGATTTCAGCTTCATCCGGTGTTCTTTCCCTGAAAAGAGAACCAGCATAACTATCCAGGTAATCTCTGGAAGCATCGATTAGTCCATTATAAAAAAGATCAAGTATTTCATTTTTCTTAAGAGGATGATCAAGCAAAGCATTGAGTAACTTGAGAAGCCTCCCCTAAGCTTGTGGGACACTCTCTTCTTTAATTTGCACAAAGTCGTATATTTCCTTTAAAGCAGCTTGTTTCTTATGAGCAGGGAAATATTTAGCAGAGAAGTAGTAAATCATATCCTGGGGACTACGCACACAACCAGAATCAAGAGAATTAAACCATATTTTAGCATAACCCTTTAATGAGAACACAAATATTTTAAGGATATAAAAGTAGCGAGTTCTCTCATCATTAGTGAACAGGGTGGCTATATTATTTAATTTAGTAAGATGTGCCACAACAGTTTCAGATTCATAACCATGAAAAGGATCAGATTCAAACAAAGTAATTATATCAGGATCAACAGAGAATTCATAATTCTTATCAGTAACACAAATAGGTGAAGTAACAAAAGCAGGGTCGGGTCTCATCCTAGCATTTAGAGATTGCTTATTCCATTTAGCTAATAACCTTTTAAGTTCATATCTATCTTTGCAAGCTAAAATAGCTAAAGAAGCTTCTTGATCAAATAAATAACCCTCGGGAATAACAAGTGATTCTTCATCATCACTTTCATCTTCATAATCAGATTCAATATTTTCAATCTCTCTAGCCCTAGCAAGTCGTTCCTCGAGAAAATCACTAAGTGGCATAGTAGTATCAGGCATAGAGGTAGTTTCATCATAAGTATCATGTATATCAGAAGTGGCATCATCAATAACATGCGACATATCAGAACGAATAGCAGAAGCAGGTTTAGGTGTCACAAGCTACCTCATAACAGAAGGTGAATCAAGTGAAGAGCTAGATGGCAGTTCCTTACCTCCCCTCGTAGTTGAGGGATAAATTGTTGTCTTAGCGTCTTTCAAATTCTTCATAGTGTCCAGCAGATATAAATCCCAAGTGACTCAAAGAATAGAGATATGCTCCCCGGCAACAGCGCCAGAAATTAGTCTTGATAACCCACAAGTATAGGGGATCGCAACAGCTTTCGAGGGTAGAGTATTCAACCCAAATTTATTGATTCGACACAAGGGGAGTCAAAGAATATTCTCAAGTATTAGCAGCTGAGTTGTCAATTCAACCACACCTGGAAACTTAGTATCTGCAGCAAAGTGTTTAGTAGCAAAGTAATATGATAGTGATGGTAATGGTAACAAAAGAGTAACGAAAGCAAAGTAATGTTTTTGGTATTTTGTAGTGATTGTAACAATAGCAATGGGAAAGTAAATAAGTGTAAACCAGTATATGGAAAGCTCGTAGGCATTGGATCAATGATGGATAATTATGCCGGATGCGGTTCATCATGTAACAGTCATAACATAGGGTGACACAGAACTAGCTCCAATTCGTCAATGTAATGTAGGCATGTATTCCGAATATAGTCATACGTGCTTATGGAAAAGAACTTACATGACATCTTTTGTCCTACCCTCCCGTGGTAGTGGGGTCCTAATGGAAACTAAGAGAACCGGAACAAAGCATTAGCACATAGTGAATACATGAACTCCTCAAACTACGGTCATCAACAGTAAGTATCCCGATTATTGTCACTTCGGGGTTAATGGATCATAACACATAATAGGTGACTATAGACTTGCAAGATAGGATTAAGAACTCTCATATATTGATGAAAACATAATAGGTTCGGATCTGAAATCATGGCATTCGGGCCCTAGTGACAAGCATTAAGCATAGCAAAGTCATAGCAACATCAATCTCAGAACATAGTGGATACTAGGGATCAAACCCTAACAAAACTAACTCGATTGCATGATAAATCTCATCCAACCCATCACCGTCCAACAAGCCTACGATGGAATTACTCACGCGCGGCGGTGAGCATCATGAAATTGGTGATGGAGGATGGTTGATGATGACGACGGCGATGAATCCCCCTCTCCGGAGCCCCGAACGGACTCCGGATCAGCCCTCCCGAGAGGTTTTAGGGCTTGGCGGCGGCTCCGTATCGTAAAACGCGATGATTTCTTCTCTCCTATTTTTTCTCCCAAAAGCAGTTATATAGAGTTGGAGTTGTTGTTAGGAGGTCTCCAGGGGGCCCATGAGGTAGGGGGCGCACCCTGGGGAGGCGCGCCCCCCACCCTCGTGGCAAGGGTGTGGGCCCCTTGGTCTTCATCTTTGGTGAGGATTTTTTATTATTTATTGTAAGATATTCCGTGGAGTTTCAGGTCACTCCGAGAACTTTTGTTTTCTGCACATAAAACAACATCATGGCAATTCTGGTGAAAACAGCGTCAGTCCGGGTTAGTTCCATTCAAATCATACAAGTTAGAGTCCAAAACAAGGGCAAAAGTGTTTGGAAAAGTAGATACGACGGAGACTTATCAGGTTTAGCCATTACGATCTCGTGGTAGATCAACCCATGTAATACTCGTATTCATTAATATCAATCGACATAGGGTATTACCTCCATCAAGAGGGCCCGAACCTGGGTAAAACTTCGTGTCCCCTGCCTCCTGTTACCATCAACCTTAGACGCATAGTTCGGGACCCCCTATCCGAGATTCGCTGGTTTTGACACCGACAACGGTCCGCAACACTATTCTGCCGGACAAAAGCCTGACCAAAAGGGCATCTAGTAATAGAGAGCACACCCATGTGCTTGGAGAGGAGGAACTCTTGCAGGATTTCCCTGACAGTGGCAAAGGCAACCTCACCTTGTGGCATTGGGATGACAGTGACGATGGCGAGATCTTCATTGGCTGGAACCATCTTTCCATGGATGACACGATGGCGGGTCGTCCGACCGGCGACCTCGATAGCATGGCAGCCAGCAGGGAGGAAAGGGGCTGGGTCAAACGGGAAGGTTGCCCATTGATGGAGCCGCAACAGAAGCAGGGAAAACCCTAGGCGTGGAGGTGGAGATGCAGTGCTGCAGCAGAGGTTGTGGTGGGAGGTGGGAATGCGAGACGGCAGGAGCTGTAATGCGCTCGTCAGAGCGATTTGAATGATCAAAGGAGGGTGATGTGTCTCTGCTAGTGGGGCCACCTGCGGGCGAAGGGCGGTTGTCACGGCGATCAACCAAAGATGGACGCGGCGATTAGGGAGCCAGCCTAACAGGGGAAGTGGGAGCGTTAACCTTGCCCCCAAACCTGCAATTGGCCTGAATGTGGCCGAAGCGCTTGCAGCCATTGCAACGGATTCTACTGGTCCACTTGGGCCGAAGGTGGCCCGAAGTAAGGCAACGGATGCAGAAATCAGCACGATTGCAATGGGCCTCAGGAGAGCTGCTCAAAGGCTCAGAAATTTGAATAGCCGACGATCCGGCCCTGCCTAAAGCAATGTTATTGAGAGAAGTTAATATCATAGTTAAGGTAGGCCTTGACTGCATTAAACGCTCGCAAGCAGGAAGAACGCACGGATTACGTTCTTCGGAGGTGTGGTCAACGGAGGAAAAGATTCGAGGAGTTTGAACCGCAACAGCATAGGACCTACGATCATTTGATCAATCAACCAAGGTCCATTCTTGGTCCAATTCTTGCGTGTACAAATGATACTCTTTACGGAAATCCGGACCACCACGTCCCCAGAGAAAGAAGCCCATGTTGAAAAGATCATTCGCATAATTTCTCCCTTTGATAATCGCAAAACCAACTTCCTTAGAGGAAATACTAAATTTGAATGATCAATTCTGAAGACAGGAGACCTTGAAGCAGGAAGCATGCCCACCAAAGCAAGATCGAAGAATGAGACTAACCAATTAACTGTTGATACGGAGCTTAGATCTGCAGACCTCCACCACAGGAAAGAATTCCCGATGGCTGTCACCCTCAACGTGATTAATTGGTACTCCGAACTGCTTCCAGATGTAGGCCTCAAAAGCCAGGCTTGGTTCAAACTTGAGATCCGAGAAAGCCATGGGGGCAAGACAATGAAGCCTGGGCGAAGGAGATGCTTGGCCGACAGTGCCAAAGTGGCCGCTGTCGGGAGATGGTGGCCGCCACGGCTGGAGTGGCCAGCGGCACAGGAGAGGCTAGGCCCTATCACTTTCAGTAGTAATAGCCTCCAATTTTAAAGTTATTTCTTTCTAACACGATATCCACTGGCAGTGGCAGTGCAGAAGGAGAAGGTTAGTCACACAGCCGCTTCCTCAGCTTTGAGCATTCACACGTTCGCCTCGTCTCGTATGAACCGAATATGAGAGCGAAATTCCACAAGTGAATGAGAAAACCCTTATTCGACCCGGAAATTGGAAGCTGGTGTTGAGTGAGTCACAATTTTTTTTCCCTTTCTCATATACGTGAGGCTGACCCGGCGTACAACGACGGGTGGAAAACGTGAGGTTGCTTGAAGCGGGGGCGTATGCCTGCCCGTGTTGACGTTAGTGAGCTGTGATTGGCGCTTCAATCAAAATAACTATAGTGACAAGTGCTCGCTCAGGCCACAGGAAAACTCCACGTATACCAGCCAGTTAAACGTTTCAGTGAATGGTCGCCGTCAAAGTGTGAAAGCCAATTAAATGGAGTAAGGCTGGTTGACAGTGGAAGCTGCTTGCAAAGCTGGTAAAGCCGTTGGCTCGAACTGGTATCTGAAAGCTAGTAGAACAGCAGCAAACGGCAAAAAGGAATCCGATCCCACGTCAAAGCGATTGCTACGCCCGGCAGGTTATGGAGTTTATTTCTTTTGACCCTACCATGAACACACGTGCTAGTGTGTTACACAGGTTGATCCTACCATGGAGATCGAGTAAAGTTGAGTGGCCAGGATAGTGGTAGCATAGCTAAATTTACTCGTTAAGAAGGTAGAGCCATGACTTGGTTTGGTTCAGGACCTTCGGTTGCTATGGAGCTAGCTAAGATTGATTGTAAGGATCTCGTGAGTTTAGTAATACAGTATTTCACCCTGAAAAAAAAGTTGAGTGGCCAGACCGACAGGTTGGACGCAGAGATTATGCATTGCACGCTTTGTCTGAACTGAACCGTCCTACGTGCACAGTACTGTGTTTTCAAAAGTAAAATTTACAGGTCTAGGTGGGAAAGTATCCTTTTGAGCTCGAGCTCATTTGAGCCTGGATGAACAGTAAATTCATAAAAAATCAAAAAATCTGAATTTTTTGTGGTATACTTTGACAAATGTGCTAACTGTTCACAAATTTTCATCATGTGAGATCACATTTGTGGAAGGCATGGCAAAAAAAAAATCAGTGTTCTGAAATGCTTTCAAAAGTAGTATTTTCAGAACATCGTTTTTGTTTTCTTTTATCATGCCTTCCTCGAATGTGACCTCATAATGAAAATTTGCAAGCACTTAATTTTTTTTTTGTTAAACTTCATCATAAAAAAATTAGAATTTTTAAACTTTTTTATTTTATTTTTATTTTATTGTTCATGCGCGCTCATTTGAGCCCGAGCTCAAATACTCCACGTCCGTCTAGGAGCAGCAAACATCTTGTCCCGTGCTCCAGATGCACTTGCATTATGATGTTCGTCTGTGACAGCTCTGCTTACCAAGAGAATTAATAAGCAAGCTGGTTATGATCTTAGAGTTTAGATCTCCTGTTTGCTAACCACAACACAGCCTACCTGTCGTGTTTATCAGTTGACGTTTCGGGCCACTGTTTCCTTTGTTTTTCAGTTGGCCTGCCGTAGCCTCGCACCGTCCACGAAAAAGAATGTTCACAAGATCAGATTGTTCCGGCCGGCGTATCTTTGACATCCTGTGCTTGCTCCGGAATAGTATTTAGTTCGTCGATAGCTTTTGCTAGCTATACAAGGGAAACTACGAGGAAAACGTTGTTGGCTACTAGGAAAACAGTTGACCAAGGGAATGGAGCTTGTACTTTACGGGTCACAAGAAACGTCGTGGCGACGTGCAATTGATTCTCTCCTTCTGTTTGTCACCTTTACCTTTGTTTGTACCGCGCAAGACATTCTGGTCTTTGTATTGAAAATTATTTTTCACTCCTCGGTCCTGAAATGTAGCATGTATTAGATATTTTTTTTCAAGACAAACTTGCAGACTTTGACTTGCCCATGACTAGAACACCAAATCTACTTTTAGAATCCTCATGAAATATATTTCAAGATGATATAGACTTTCTCTATAAATTTAGTCAAATTTTAGGAAGTTTGACTTTTGTGAAATTAACAAGTACTACTTACTTCCACCGATCTAAAAAAATGTCACAGCTTTGAACTAAGATTGAACTAGCAGTTTAAAGTTGCACATTTATTTTGGATCGGAGAGAGTACCTTACACTTATGGGACAGAAGGAGTAGCATACCATATCACACACGAGATAATATCGGGATGTACCATCTGCATTTGTTGTTATTTGATAACAATATACCCAGTTCATAAATAGATGAATTCTTAGAAGCGCTTTGACACGTTTTCCAGCTTCGACTTTAAATAAGTTAAAAATAATCTAGATTTGTAATAAGAAAATGGTACCATTCGACTCATAATAAATTATTTCATAATATTATTTTTACAATGTTATTTCTGCAGTACTAGCCAACAAGGCTAGGTGATACTAGAAGTGACTTGCAAAGCACATTAGCTGCTACCTGAAGCGTTTGCTCTGGGTGCTTGCATTACGGAGTACTCCCTCTGTAAACTAATATAAGAGCGTTTAGATTACTATGTTAGTGATCTAAACGCTCTTATATTAATTTACAGAGGGAGTAAAATATATAGAACCGCCACATTCATGTCACACAATGCAAAAAAAATAAGACTTTACAAAATATTACAGAATGAACCGCACTAAAAAGTTGACGATGGCAAAAACTGATGGTAGATACTAAGCGTTTGCATGACGTCGCTAATCGACCGGGCCGTCCGACAGGATGAGTTGGCCGGAAATAGAATGCCACGCGGGCATAAATACCTTGGTCATATTTTTTGTTTATTTGTCTCTAGCTTTGCCCTGTTAACAGGCCGTGCTATAAACCACACTTCCAAAGCCCCGTGGGCATGTGTGTGGCCCGTGTTTTCCATTTTGAAACGAAAGCAACAGATTTACCTCATGTATTCCTCGCTGGAAGGGGCTCCGGGATCTTCAACAACGCAAACAGATTCCAGCTCGTGGAAGATGCTATGGAAGACGGAGGTCCCATCCAAAGTTCGCATGTTCTTGTGGAGACTATCGAAGCAGTCACTGCCAACCAAAGATGTGAGGGCGCATCGCAAGATGTCGACGACTAGCACTTGTGGCTTTTGCGGCGCTCTGGACTCATGGCGCCATTCCCTCCTAGAATGCACCGTCTCAAGATGCACCTGGGCGCTTGTTGACGAAGATTTGGGCTGCACCTTGGCGGCCACGAGTGAGAACCGAGCCAAGAGCTGGATCTTCAACCTGCTGGCGTCCCTCTCACACGAGCAGTTTACCATCGTGGCAGTGACATTGTGGGTCGTGTGGACTTATCGGAGGAAGGCAATACACTAAGGTATATTTCAGACACCACATGCGATAACAACCTTTGTCAAGAGGTACATACAAGATCTTCAAGTTCTCAGCAAGCCAAAGAAGCAACGCAACGTGGTGGCAATGGGGACTTCAGTTCGCGGGAGACCCAAGGTACCTCCGACGAATTTCTCAAAAATTCATGTGGATGCTGGAGTCCAGGGACAGCGAGGAGGCTCGGCCGTGGCGATATGCCGTGACAGCCAAGGCATTTTCCTGGGTAGCTCAGCCCTTGTGGTCGCTGGAGTTTGGGACGCTCCTACGCTCGAAGCTATGGCGTGTCGCGAGGCAATGGCATTCGCAGAGGATCTCAACCAGCATCACTATATAGTGGCCTCAAACTGCAAACAGGTGATTGAAGATCATCAGGAAGCCAGGGAGAATATGCCGTTATAATCAGAGAAATCCGACTGAGATCACCACCCACCTGTAAATTTACTTTTGAAAATCGTGAGGCGAATGTTGAAGCCCATAAATTAGTTAAATTCGCTTTGTCTTTATTTTCAGGGCGTCATGTGTGGCTTGGCCAGCCACATGACCAAACTTGTATCCCACACTCTGTGGTCTTTGAGTAATAAAAGGCTTTTCCCCCTAAAAAAAGTATTCCTCGCAAAAAAGAAAGCTTTGCCTCATGTAGTATTAATTATGAAGAGAGTAGAGATCGTTTTACAACACACCGTGTTACATGCGGGTGCTACTCTCCCCGAATAATGAGGCCCGTTATTCCACATATATCATCCAGTTAAACGTTCTAGTTCTGCTCAAAAAAAAAAAGTTAAACGTTCTAGTATGAAGATAGGTCCATGTTTTTCAGTTACGCTCTGTTTGGATCACCGTTTCTCATTTCAATGCCCTTGTAAAAAATACACACCTGCGGCCGACGTTTCACTTCCGACTGGAATTTGCACAGCGGCCAGTCAGTTACACGTGTAAGTAATACACTTTCGTTTTGAAATACATCCATTCGAAGCCCGGCCTTAGGGAACGGTCGCCGTCAAAGTGCTAATCACATCAGCTGCTACCTGAAGCTGGTAGAGCAGCAGCAAACGGCAGAGAGGAATCAATCTGATTCCAGCAAAATCTTGCCTCGACAGCAAAGCTCGCGGTTACAACTTCCGGACGGTTCTAGTGTTGATCTTTCCATGAACGGCACGTGTGGTAGAGATCGGAGAATTTTGAGTGGCCAGATCGACAGATTGGATACAGAGATGCGTTGCACGCTCTGTCTGAACCGCCCTACGTGCACAATACTTTTTTGTAGAATTCACAGTTCAATGAGTGGCAAACATCTTGTCCTGTGCTACCGAGGCACTTGCATTACGATGTTTCTGACAAAACAAACTCTCCAAGCTGGCTATAATCTTAGAATTTAGCTGTTCTGTTATTCTCTTTGCTAACCAAAATTCAGCCTCACCCGCAAAAAAAAAAAAAAATTCAGCCTGCCTTTCGTGTTTAACTGTTTATTATCGGTAGACAATTTTGTACACTATATATTTCTTTTCTCGCATAGGAGGATCAAAGCAAGAGGCCGACTGGGACAGCCCACTAGCTACCATATGCACAGAGGTGATTCTGGTTTAACGAACCTTTTAAAAGGTTTTGATCTGTCTCTTTTTTATTTTCAATTTTTATGTTCTGTTTTTTCAGAGATTTTAGGTTTTATCTTCTTCAATTTCCATTTTCTTTTTTAGTTCTATTACATTTTTGACAAACTATTCCTCCAATTTCTAAAAATGTTCCTAACTTTAAAAAATGTTTTTGTTTATGAAAATCTTCACAAATTCCAAAAATGTTTCGTGGTTTACAAAGCAATTTTTCAAAATTGCAGTAGCTTTTCACATTTTTAAAAAGTTCAGAAATTTCAAATTATGTTCATAATTACTAAAATAGTTCAAATTTTCAAAAATGTTAAGAATTTCAAAAACAATATGTTCTAGAAACATGTTTGTAATTCAAATGACAAAATGTTCATATATGTTCATCTTGTCAAAAAATGTCCTTGTATTTTCAAAAAACGTGTTTCTTTAAAATTTATTCACAAAATTCTTAAAAAACTCAAATATTTCTAAAACTGTTCATAAACATTTCAAAAATCCCATTTTCCAAAACAATCACGAAAGTTTCAAAAAAATGTTTGCATTTTGTTAGAAAAATGTTTACTAGTTTAAAAATGTTAACAAAAAAATGTTTGCAAGTTCACAAATGTGAACAAACTTTTTTAAAATGTTTAGTATTTTTTTAAATGTTCACATATTTTAAGAAACTTCACTGAAAATTTCGGAAAAAAGGAAAAATCTTATTCCTTAATTTTTGAAACAATACTAAAATTCGATGTAAACAGAAAAACGGCTAGAAAAAGAAATCATACAGCTTTTGTTAGCGGAAAAAGAAATCATACAGTCGCACCAATTCGCTATACTATCAAATTGCTCCGGTACAGTCACAATGGGTCGGCCTAGTCGGAGGAGCGCCTTGTGCGTCAAATCACCTGTTTGCGCAAAGAGCATCAAACAGTAGGTCTTATAGGGAGACAGAAGAACGTGGTGTCTCAAGACAACCAGAAATGTGCAGGTCCAGTAAAATGTAGCACCGATTTTACTTGTTGTTGGGACGCTTATATACAGTAGTATCTTTTTTTTTTGCTAGTTTTTCAACGTTGTATTCTTGTTAGTTTTTTAGCTTTCATGATATTTTATGAATAATATTCTTACATATTCAAAAAATATTCAAAACATTCAAAAATGTTACACGTTAAAAAAATTGTTCATAATTGTTTTTAAATGTACCATTCAAAATAGTGTCCATGACATTTAAAAAATGTTCACATGTTTAATAACATTTGGAAAACTGTTCATAAAAAATAAAATATTATTGCATGTTTTATAAAAAAATATTCATGACATGAAAAATGTTTATGATGTATTTAATAAAGTGTTCGTTGTGTATTTAAAAAATGTTTGCCCTGTACTTAGAAAATGTTGACATATAAAAATGTTCACCATGTATTTCAAAAAATCTTTGGCGTGCATTTAAAATATGTTAACCATTTATTTTAAAAATGTTTGGTGTGGATTTAACAATTGTTCGAATAGGGCCAGCCCAATAACTATTTTTTAAAATTCCTAATAAATCCTAGAGGCCCACTTAGTCCATTCTTGCAAGGCAAGAGGTGGGACTGAAGTTTAATGATTACTTCCTTTGGTGATTCAGAAATGGGGCAAAAAGGATTCTTGCATTTTTTTTTCTCCAGAGGTGACCCTGAGTTATCGAACCCATCGAAAGATGATGCACTTTAAGCTAGTCTCAGACAAGCTTTTGCTAAAGGATTCTTACATCTTTCCCACAAAAAGATCCACCTTTTGACCGAATCATAAATCAAACTTGACAATGCAAACACTTATAATGAAAATAGGTACAGGTATGAGGTCTTAATGCTTACAACTATATATTTGTGAAGGGACCAGATATGATCTTAATTTGTGGGTTGGAAGCCACCCCTCAAGATGTGCTTGTTACAAACTGAAGTGGGGGCTGGTATGCGTCCTACATAAAGAGTCAGTTTTCCAAGTGAAGGGCCTATCCGTCTCACGGAGTTGCCACGATAATTAAGATTGCAATAATCAGACAAAAAGCATTGGGTGTTTAATGACTACACCTCTTGAATCCCCAAAGATAGGATCCATGTTACTGTACTAAACATGTCTGTCACTGGTGTTTAGAATAATAATTCACGGTCTTCCTACCTTTGGCCTCTCCGTGCCTCGTTCTCCATGATCCTGTGTACATGCAGGGAAGAAGAACGCGAATGAGACAAGAGACAACTAAAAAAATCATTTCACACATACGAACGTTAATTCAAAGCCCTTCCATTGGCCCTTCCAACAAATACATCGGGTTGCAAGGCTCTTGGCTCAACACATACCTTACCGCACAACTCACACATGGAAATCGAGTCACACGAAGAACTCATCATAGAACACATAATGAAGGTAGATTCATTGATAATATGTCTTACAATGGATGTCGTGTGTGATACACGATTACAAGTATGACTAGAGGAGGAAGAACTATGGTGGAGATGGAAATGGTGGCTATGGAGATGGGGAATGGCGGCGGCTAGGGTTGATGAAGATGGGATGAAGGCAACTCTCTATTTTGCGGTTTTGCGGCTCCTCAGTGGACATTTCAGCCTCGACCCCTTTATAAAGTATGTTCAGGTGGATGAGAAGAATCGGTTTCCACGCCATACGACCGCTCATGCGAGTGGGCGCGCGCGCATGGAACATCGTCTTTTGCTCTGGAGCTTCTACTACGCCTCCCACTTGATTCCTTGTATCTCCTCCTTTACTCCTTTCCATGCTCTGACTTGATTTCGTCCATAAATAGCCTATTTCTAGTGGAAACGTCATAAAGAAAGGATTTTGGAATGATATGCATTCATTAGTCATTAGTGGCAATATCAACACAAATATATCAGCTTGAACTCAGGTTAGAGGAGTGTAAAAATAACACTCATCATTTAGTCCCACATTGCTAGTTGAGTAGAAGTTGGATCTCCTTATAAGCGAGGTTGTTTCTCCACATGTATGAGCATGGGAAGAAGAGAGACATACATGCGCGCTCTTCATCGCCACGCCTCGTCACGATGCGCGCTGCAGGTTGCGGGAATGAGCTGAGCCATTGCTTATCGTTTTGCCCCGCATGACTGGCATATGAAAGATCGCACGGGAGTTGGGATTTTTTTAGTGGAGATTAAATATGAACGCTGCAACTGCTGCTAGTTCGCCTCCTCCTCCTCCTCCTCCTCTTCCTATAAGAGAGACGCGGCAGACAACACTTGCCTCACACCACCGAGTTCCAAACCACTGAACTACTATTGCAAGGTTCTTTCCCATCCTGGCTTGCTGCATGCCGCAAGTCGGGACAGTAGGCCTTCGAACCCCCACCATTTTGAGTCATGTACGGGAGAAGGGTGATAAGGTATTTTAGGGAGCTCTCTGCGCGACTACTGGATTCTTCATCACGGACGCCACCACTACGTTAATAATCACTTATCCAACGATGACTTCTTCCCCGAAGTCAACACGCTCTTCGATGACATGGGCGACAACACAAACTCCAACGCCAATGCTTCCTCCACTGCTCAGTATGTGTTCACGTCTCTTCTGTTCAAGATCATGCTAGAGTTCCTTGTTCAAGTGGTTGCACTACATATGTTATGTTCAAATTCACATCTTCAGATGCTATTTGCATATTCTCTTAGATTCATGACTTGTCTTATCTATGTTATTGTAGTCATGTTTTATCTACTATTTCCATTAATTAAATCATATGTTAAATTTCTCATATTTCCAATAGCGGTGCCTTCAAGAAGGGGACGACACCCGCTGTCGCCGCTGCTAGCATTAGCAAGCTGAGCAGGGATTTCACTTCAGCCTTTGACGGGCCAGCGCTGCTATACACAATAGATTTGCGCCCGATTTCTGGACGATCCTACATGGTAGCCCGACAGCACGTGAGCATGCATGAGATTTGAGTGGGGAGGAGTAATCATTGGAAGATCGTGTAAAAAGCATCATCCAAGAAGCAATTCCGTTGACAGAACAACCCCGAATGTCGTTGGATTAGGAATCGGAGAAAACCACATCGCTGGTCGGAATCTCCACTTTAGGAAGGAGAGTGTACCGATCACCAGACAAGAAGGTGACATGGGAGTCGTCGGACGCACCACCAGCTACAACAACCACTAACAATGATACCTTGTCGCAGGCATCCAGCCGCCACCAACCATGACGGTCCAAATCTGGGAAGAGCATGCCCAAATCTGCCGCAACCAACAGCACTACAACTAGTAGAGAGGAGAGAGGCATTGCTGGACTGAGCCACTAGGAGCAACCAATAGGGTTGCCTAAGCAAGTGAAAGTCTTGGGGGGGGGGCTCGAGTAGGTGGAGCACGGGGAGGGGAGGTGTTGCATCGGCAGGACGGTGACGACAGCAATGGAGTGAGGAGGATGCAGCCGGCGGAGCCGCCACAAGGCTAGAGAAGGGCGCCACCGGATCCTCGATAGGATGCAACCAGAGGAGACACCGGGATGCCACTGCCGCAGATCTGATGCCAGGGGAGGGATGCGCGCCACAGCGCGAGGCCGCCCCCGCTGGACCAGGGGCCGCGCCACCCCTCACCGCCAATCGCAGGGGAACCACAACGTTGGTTTGCGAGTTGCAGGGACGCACGCGCGAAGGAGGGAGACCCCGGTGCCGCCCCCACAACATGGGCTTCGTCGTGGTAGTTATTGGTGGCGATAAGGGGAGGAACTGGAGGTGGGGGTGCTAGAGGCAGCGCCGAGTGGGACGCCGCCTGTGTCGCTTACAGCGTGTTTGGTTTGGGGGAATTAGAGGTGGGGAATGGGGGTTGATGGGTGAGGAGATTAAAAGTCCTCTGTTTGATTAGAGGAAATAGGAGTTTAAGTGGGAAGGGGAATGGGAGTTGAGAAAGCCAATTCCCACCGATTTCATACCAGAGAGTACCCTATTAAGAGCATTTCTAGCCGTTCGCCCCCCGAGGACGCATAAAAATCGCCCCCTGGGGGCAAGCCGGCGATACAATCGGCGCTGGGGGCGATTTTGCACCCAGTGCCGATATTGGCCCACTTTTCAGCCCCATTTCGGCGAATAAAGGGCCCATATGAGCGACAATAGGCTCATATTCGGCGTAGTTCGCCGTTATTCGGCATTCAATTATCCACATAATTTTTTTATCACATATTTCATCATAGAAATATCAAATACTTCAACAAAATAGTACAACAACAAATAGTTCAATAAATTATATAGTTCAACAAATAAAAACTCATATTTCATCACACGTCACGCCCGACGTCGCCCTTGAGCCTCCATAGGTGCTCTATCAGATCTTGTTGCAGTTGATGATGCACCTGTGGGTCTCGGATCTCCTGACGCATACTGAGATAGGTTGCCGGTAGCTGGTGATCAACTTCGGCTAGAGGACCCTGCCTATAGTATGGTTCAGTGTCAAACACTGGGTCTTCTTGCTCGCTCTCGATGATCATGTTGTGCAAGATGACACAACAAGTCATAATCTCCCACATTTGATCTTTCGACCAGGTCTGAGCGGGGTACCGGACAACAGCAAATCGAGATTGGAGCACACCAAATGCCCACTCGACATCCTTCCTACAAGGGAAAACTTTGTTTTTGCCACTCTAGTTTTTGCCCAGTTTGCTTATACCACTCTAGAATTTTACATCTTACTTTTGCCACTCTTAGCTTTCTGCAATACATCACAAATGCCATTCAGTGGCAAAAACGATAATTTTTTATTTCACTTTTGCCACTCTTAGGTTTTGCAATGTATCACAATTGCCACTCTAAGTTTTTTGCTTTTGCCACTGAATGGCAAAATTGATATATTGTCAAAAGTTAAGAGTGGCAAAAGTGAAATGTCAAATTCTAGAGTGGCATAAGCAAAGTGGGCAAAAGCTAGAGTGGCAAAAACAAAGTTTTCCCTTCCTACAAGCCTCCTGAATCTTCGCAAACCAGGCGTTCTTGCCTCCTGAAACAGGGTTTGAGATCGTCTTCACAAATGTCGACCATCTCGGATAGATGCCATCAGCTAGATAGTACCCCTTGTTGTAGTGCCGCCCATTGATCTTGAAGTTCACCGGAGGAGAATGACCTTCAACAAGTTTGGCAAAGACAGAAGAGCACTGCAACACGTTGATGTCATTGTGAGTTCCTGGCATACCAAAGAAGGAGTGCCAAATCCAGAGGTCCTGTGTGGCCACCGCCTCAAGTACCACACTGCAACCGCCTTTGGCGCCTTTGTACATCCCCTGCCAAGCAAATGGGCAATTCTTTCATTTCCAATGCATGCAGTCGATGCTTCCAAGCATCCCAGGAAATCCTCTTGCTGCATTCTGTGCTAGGATCCGAGCAGTGTCTTCCGCATTGGGTGTTCTCAAGTATTGCGGTCCAAACACTGCCACCATTGCCCGACAGAACTTGTAGAAACACTCCATGCTGGTGGACTCGGCCATGCGCCCATAGTTGTCCAGTGAATCACCGGGAGCTCCGTATGCAAGCATTATCGCTGCCGTGCACTTCTGG
Source organism: Triticum aestivum (assembly GCF_018294505.1). Lineage (NCBI taxonomy): Eukaryota > Viridiplantae > Streptophyta > Magnoliopsida > Poales > Poaceae > Triticum > Triticum aestivum. The sequence continues at coordinate 111,005,470 of NC_057794.1, read as the reverse complement.
ATCGAGGTGAATCCAAGTTTGTCGGTGCAATCCATCTTGCACTTGAAGTAGTTGTCAAACTCCCGGATGGAATTCACAATCCTGAGGAAGAGCTTTCGGCTCATCCGATAACGGCTCCGAAATGTTTTGTCGCCGTGAAGTGGAGCATCAACGAAGTAGTCAGAGTAGAGCATGCAGTAGCCTTCGAGACGATGCCGGTTTTTTGATTTCACCCGCCCCGGCACCAAGCCACCTTGCCGCGGCTTTTCATTGCTGGCCAGCAACTGGGCGAGGGCGGCGAGCACCATCAGATGCTCTTCTTCCTGAACATCGGCCCCGGCTTCCTCCTCCAGCAGCGCGGCGAGCGCTTCCTCGTCATCTGAGTCCATCGCCGAGGCAGGCAAATCGCCGAACACCTTGCGCCCGATGGGTGTGCACCCGTCGAACTGCCCCTCCGCAGCCGAAAACGGTGGCCGGAAACACCCAGCTGTTGTTGGAGGGGCTGCCACGGAGAACCTCTGCTATTTGTCCGGCAGGGAATGGCTATCTAGCGGTGAAGGGTGGCGGGTGGCGGGCGGCGCCGGGATATAGCTAGTGGCGGTCGAGGGCCCGGGGGGTGGAAGGCGGGTCGGGAAAGAAAATCTTGATTTTTCGCCTGACGGTGTGGGCCAGCCGCGCTTTTCCCTTGAGCTAGAGCCCTCGATCGCCCCCAGTGCGCCGGGTTCGGCCTGCGGCCACCGGGCGGAAAAAAAGGCCGAACCGGCACTTTTCGTCGTCCTAGGGGCGCGACTGATCGTTTTTTAGCGTCGGCGCCGAAAAAGTGGCCTGGGGGGCCTGTTGGGGGCGCGGCTGGAGATGCTCTAATTCGTGAGCAGAGTTTTATCCCACGCCAATTCCCATCATATGCCAAATAAGGGAATGGGAGTAAAAATCTACTTCCCATGTCTAATCCCTCCATAAACATCCTTGTACAAATTCCCATTCCCATGCCCAAGTGTTTACCAAACAGGCTAGGGTTAGGCGACTGATGTTGTTGTTCATGCTATTTAGTGTTTCCAATATGTTCGACATATGCATGCTAGTGGTTGCGTTATCATGATTTAGTATATGGAAAATGTTTAAACTCTACTGGATGATTTCTTCGTTCGCGTCAACCTCCTCCCTCGGCTGCCACGTGCCCCTTGGTTTAACGCGTCTCTATCCTCTGGCAGAAATCGATAATTCTATACACACGGACTATTAGAGCAACTCCAATGGGGCAACCCATTTCATCCACTGTTGTCCGTTTGGGTCGGTGCGGACAGAAAAATTGACCAAATGCGCCGACCCAAACGGACGGGCGTTCGCTTTTCATCCGCAGGCGACCCATTCTCGGCCCATTTTTGGGCCGGATTTGTGTCGGCACGGACACGCGACGGACGCGCGCACGCTCGCCTTCTCCTCTCCCAGGGCCTGCTGATCGGCGGCTCATTGGCCTCCCCCCACCCCCCCAGCAACCCTCGCCCGCCTCCTTCATCGCCGACGCCGCCGCCCTTTTTTGTCGATGACTCTGCCAGCTGCCGCCGCCTCCACATCCGCCCAGCAATGCCGCTCACTCCCCCCGTTACCCCGCCACCGCCGTCTTGCCGCTGGGGAGCAAACTATTTCCTACCACCGCTCCCCCAACCGCACAGCCGCCCGCGACCAAGAGGCCGCCTCGCCGCGCCGGCCAGATCCTCACTGGCACGCTCGTCGGACGTCGGCCCACTCGTCGGAAGTCGGCAGGGCAGCTAGTTGGTCCGTGCGCGCCGTGACTCCCCTCGTCGGCCGTCTCCTTCTTCGACGCTCGCAAGTTGTTCGACAGTTTGCCAAGGTATGAAAATGGACTCCGCTGATGAGTTCTTTTTCCACAATTTCCTTTGCGACTCCGACGATTCGTCGCCCGACGACGAGGAGGAGATATTGGATGCCGTGTTGGTCCATCACCACCTCAACAGCTAGCGGCCGTTGTTTCGTGGCTCCATTCCGGGCCACCTTCCGGTGTTGAATCGCAACTGAGAGAGCGGGCATTTCCTTCTTTGGAAGGACTACTTTGATATAACAAACCCGTTGTTCAAACATCATAAATTCCGCCGCCGTTTCTGTATGAGTAGGCATGTTTTCAACCGTATTAGAGAGGGAGTGGTCGGCTATGATGACTATTTCGAGTGCAAAGAGGATGCCGTCGGCAAGATTGGTTTCTCCTCTTATCAGAAATGCACTGCCGCCATCCGAATGTTTGCATACGGAGTGTCTGCTGATCTCATTGACAAGTACGTTCGTATGAGCCAGTCTACATGTTTAGAGTCCCTGTATAAGTTCTGCAAGGCTGTTATTGTTGTGTTTGACCCTGAGTACTTGAGAGAGCCGACGGCTGAAGATACAGTCCATTTGTTGTCGATGAATGCCAGAAGGGGCTTCCCAGGGATGCTTGGCAGCATAGACTGCATGCACTGGGAGTGGAAGAACTGTCCTTCTGCTTGTCAAGGGCACTATAAGGGACATGTCAGGGCTTGCACTGTCATCCTAGAGGCTGTGGTGTCTCAAGATCTCCAGATCTGGAACTCTTTCTTTGGCATGGCTGGATCACACAATGATATCAACGTGCTTCAGCGCTCGCTGGTGTTTGCTAGGCTTGCTGAAGGCAACAGCCCACCGGTGAACTTTACTGTCAACGGCCATAACTACGACAAAGGATACTACCTGGGTGACGGTATCTATCCTCAGAGGACCACTATTGTCAAGACAATACCCAACCCTGTCGGAGAGAAGAGGAAAAGATTTACCCGGAAGCAAGAGAGTGCCAGGAAGGATGTCGAGCGTGCCTTTGGTGTTTTGCAATCTCGATGGGGCATCGTTTGGTATCCTGCTAATACCTGGAGCACGCAAAAACTGTGGGAGGTGATGACTGCTTGTGTGATTATGCACAATATGATCGTAGAAGACGAGCGCCCAGAATGTTTGTACGATCAAGGGTTTCAGTTTCAGGGTGAGAATGTTGCGCCTGAGCATGGAGTAGCGGCAACGTTTGAATAATTCACCCAATTTCATGAAGACATGCGTGATTGGGAAACTCACGTGCAGCTGCAAAATGATTTGGTTGAGCATATGTGGGCTCATGTTGGCAACCAATAGATGTATCTTCTTTTATTTGACTGCAAAACTATGTGAAACATTTTAATTTGTATCCAGTGGCGGAGCTAGCTTTTCACATCAGGGTGGTCCGCCCCCCAAAAAAAATTTTGACAAAAAATGCGACATGTGAACGTTCTAACTAGTTCACAGTATCACATAGAAATAGATCAATATGGTCTTACAAACAAACTAGAATTCTCAATTAAGACTAAGTTTTGCATAAAGAAACCTACATAGTACATATATACTACATGGATCATAGACATACCTTGAGAAGTTTAAAAACACTATGTTTTCGGCCTACGCTTTTGCATTGTCATGAAGGTATCAATTATATCATGTTCATTCACCTTGGAGAAAGGATTTCTCTCAACACATGTGACTAGACAATCATCCAAAAGACTATCGCCCATCTTATTTCTCAACTTGCTCTTGACTATGCTCATGGCAAAAAATGCGCTCACAACATTTGTTGTTGCCACCGGTAGAATAAATACCAATTTTAGAAGCAAGTACACCAAATGATGAACTATATGTCTCCCTATTTGACCAAGCTTAACCGAGAGATCAACAAGATTTCCAAGGACTCGGAAGTTGTCATCTTTTTTCATGTCATCTATATAGTTATGAACTTGTAGTTTAAGGTGTATCAAGTCATCACTTGAAAAATCTTTGGGATAAAACTCAACAAGTCTTTGTACCTTGCATACCATTTGTGCATCAAAAGCAGCAAATGAGTTGGCGGGATTCGAAGCAGATATAGAAGATGACAACTCCATGTTGATCTCATCAAACCGATTTTCAAGCTCTTGACTAATTTGATCGATGACTCCAAAAAAATTCTCTTCTAAAGTGATCTCCGGCCCTCTTCATTTTACAACAAATCTGCAAGAAAACGACTTTCTCTCAATAAAGCTAATTAAGGCCTAAATGATTTGCAGAATTATGTATATGTTCTTCATGTAGTGGATAGCATAGTTCAAAAAAGCAAACTCTAAATCAGAAATTTGTGTATTTCGGTACCTTAAATCAGGCAGGGTATTCTGGTTTTGGCCAGATTTGCAGCAGGGGGGCGACGCCGCGAGGGCAGGGGCGCCAGCAGTCCCGGCAGCCGGCCGACGGCAGGGGCGCAGCCGCTCGCTGGAGCAGGGCTGCACACAAGGAGGCGTCGGCTGGACCCGAGGGCCGCACGGGCGGGCGGGACGAGAGGCGGGATCTTCCTTTACGGCGGAGGGGGCGCGACCGGCGGCGAGGAATGGGGAGGCGGCTGCCGGCTTGCCGCACCGGGGTCGGGGTCGGGCGGCAGTGCGAGACTGCGAGGGCATCAGGACGAGGACGACTGGGTCTGAGCGGATGGCTGCGTTCGTCGTGGATTCCTGGGTGTGTTTACTGGGCTGGGTATTTTTCAGGCCCAATTAAAATGCATAAGTATATAGTAGGCTGTCTCAAAATCCCAGGGTGGGCCGCGGCCCACCCTGGCCACCCTGTACATCCGCCACTGTTTGTATCCGGCTTGTAAAACAATAATATTTTTATTCGATAAAACTATGTTATTTGACAATATGTTTGAATGCAAATCAATGTAAATATTGGACGACCAGCCGGCCACGCCGGCACATATGGATCGGTGTATTGGGTGCGCTGTCGACCCAAATCTAAAAGAGGACGCACACAGGGCGGACGGCCGACCCAAACAAACAAAAAGCGGACGAAATCGCCGTCTGTTTGGGTCGGCCCGTTAGAGTTGCTCTTACATCGTTTTACAGATCTTTTCTGTTAACTAATCTTCTCCCCCTTATTTTCAGGGAGTGTGGGCTAACCCTGGTCCCTATCCAATCAAATCATCCCAATTAAGGCCTTTTTTGGTTTGAAGGAATTTCATAGGAATTCTATAGGATAAGATTTTTTCCTTTAGAGCCCTTTGATTCATAGGAATGGATTCCTATTCCTACGTAGGATTCCTATTCCTACGTAGGATTGGTTCCTATCCTCCACATTTTATAGATAAATAAAAATGAGCCTAGACTCAATGGAAAAATTCCTTTGGTGTCAACCAAATGACATCTTGTTTCCTATTCCTATTCATATAATTTGAGATACATGTCATCTCATTTCCTATAGAGCAATGCTACACTCACGGGCTGTGTTTTTACTGTATTCACGGACTGTCCTAGTTGTGATCTTTTGATTGGATAGAAATTAGGATGAGGGGCCCACCCCCACTGAAAATCAGGGGGGAGAAGATTAGTTAAGGAAAGAGCCCGTGAATGGCTCGTAAAGGTCCGTGCGTTTAGAATTATCGTTTCCTATAAGATTCCTATTTCTATGATAATCCTATTCCTATCCTAAGCCACTTCGTGAATCCGTATTTTTCGTCCGTGCGTGTAGCATTGCCGGGCAGAAACAACGCCAGCCATCCATCCCCATCTTATCCACTCGGGTCCTCTCTTCTTCCTCAGCCCCTCTCGTTCTCCACCATCACAAGGCTAGCCACCAACGGCTAGCTGCTCTCGTTATCCACCATCAGCCACCGGTCGTTGCAAGAGCGGACACACAGTAGTGCGAGACGCGACTGCCAGCGGTGCTGCAGATGAGTGTGCAGCCGGCCGGACCCGGGGTCGCAGCGGTGCTGCAACGAGGGGTCAACGTGCCCCATTCATGCTTCAAGCGAGCGACGCGGTGGCTCGCCGGTTTTTCCAACAGAACCCTTGCTGCGAGGAGTAGCCGATGTGGCTTCGTTAAGTTGCACGGTGCTCCAACGGAGCGTTGCCGGAGACCGTAAGTGCTCCAATGGAGCATCGCGGGGGGACCATTGGTGCAACAACAAAACATCGCTGGAGACCGTCGCCGCTGTGCGCTACGTTGCATTGGAGCTTCACCGAAGTTACCGGAGTTGCGTTGGAGCTTCACCGGAGTTGCATTGGAGCTTCGCCGGACGCCGGCAGTTTGACATGAAAACTGCCGGGGTGCAGCCGCGCTGCGGCGAAGCTTACTGGTTACTGCTGCTGTGGGGTTGCTGTCATCCAAAGGACCAGCAGCGCGCTTATCCAGAAAGAAATCATCCCGCTGATTCGTAGCATTGGCCTTAGTATATTCTTGAATTAATCATACAAAATTACCTAATAATTTTCCAACATTGTGCTCGTCCACCTCACTACTGTGATCGCGTGTGTTGTGTTAGATCTTAGATCCATTTTCTAACTGGTCATCTCCGACGCGGCGACGCCATTTCTGCTCTGCCCAGCCATCACCACCTCCTCTTCCTCCTTAAACCGCGCGTACACGTCCCCCGCGTAGAATCCCCGAGTCCTCCACGCCAGCACCAGCGTCACGGCCGCGGCGGCCACCGTCACCGCCGTTATGACCAAGAACGACTCCTTGTAGCACCGGACGCCGATGCAGGTCACGAGCCTCTTCCCGGACGCCGATGCCACGGCGTGTCCGCCACCCTGCCGCGCGGCCTCGCGGTCGTACATGCGCCCGGCGACGCGCACGTTGAGGACGTACGACCCCACGGGGCTCGCCGTGCCGCACAGGTTGTAGAGCGTGGAGTAGTACCTGAGCCCGAACAGCTCCGACACGCTCGCCAGGATCAGCGGCTGCGCGGCGCCGAAGCAGAACCCGATGATCACCGACGTCACGTACAGGGAGCCCGGCACGCCGAACGATATGAGGAGGTGGCCCGGGACGGTGAGGAGCAGGACGACGGCGAGGACGAGCGGGCGCGGGAGGCGGTACCGCGCGAGGAGCGCCTCCGACGCGAAGCCGGAGGCGACCCGGCCGAGGTAGTTCCAGATGCTGATGAGGGAGACGAAGGTGGCGATGCTGCGCTGCGGGTAGCCCAGCGACTCGCCGATTTGGCCCATGTTGTCGATGGCCGTGAGGGTGCCGCCCATGCCGAACACCGTCGCCGTGAACAGCAGCAGCATGTCCACGCTCACCAGCGCCTGAAGGATCGTGTAGTCGTCGCCAAGCGGTGGCGGCCTCAGATCCCGCACCACCCTCGACATCAGTGTAGCCGCTGGCCTCTCCACAACGGCCGCTGGCTCTTGTGCCGGCGTCCGCGGTTTGGTGGCCACGGTCACCACGGACTGCGCTTCCAGCGTGCTCTTGAACAGTGCGGCCTCCTCGCGCAGGACCACGGTGAATGGAACAAGAAGCATTGCGAGCACGACGGCGGCGCTGACGCCAAACTCGGCTCGGGTGAACAAGAACCTCTTCTGCAAGATGATGACGACCATGAGGTAAGCGGCGAGAGCGAGCGACACGTACAGGAAGCCGCAGAACGCGCGGTACTCGCGGCGCGCCGCCACCGGGGAGCGCGGCGAGCGAATGATCCGTATTGTGCCGAGAAAAGCCACGGGGACGGCGGCGGGGAGCCAGCCAACGAGCAGTATGAGCGGCCTGGTGTCGCCGCCACCACCGCCGTAGAAGGCGAGGTAGAGCTGGGTGAAGATGGCTCCGCTGAGTCCGACGAAGCCCTTGAGCAGGCCGGGAATGACGCCACGGCTCTCGGGGAAGTTCTTGACGCAGGTGACAAGCGCGCCGGTGTTGGCGAAGGCCTGCGAGTTGGCGCCGACGGCGATGTAGATGCAGACGAGCCAGAGCGGCGGCCTGGCGCGGACGACGCCGGCGACTGAGAGGTAGAGCATGAGGTATCCCCCCAGGTTCATTGCGGCGCCGATGGCGAGGACGAACCATGGCGGGGCGACCTCGGCGATGAGGCCGGCGTGGATCCCGACGTTGGCGCCGACGTCCTTGAAGAAGCCGACGGTGTTGAGCTGCTCCTGGGTGTAGCCGAGCGTGGCCTTGATGTCCTTGGAGTAGACGGCGAAGATGTACGTCGCCCCCGCCGCGGACATGATGAGGAAGGAGCCGTACGCCATGAACCACCTCCCGCGCAGCACGTGCGCGGCGAAGGCCCTGGCCGCGGCCGCCATGGCGAGATGCTCTGCCTGTTTCCGTGCTTGGCTTTTTGGGAGATCACAATGCTGGAGTGGAGGGAAATGCGAAAGCTGGAATGATGTTTGTACGCGTGTTAAGGGAGCGGTTAATGTAGCACTTATTTGTTAGTGGAAATTAAGCACAAGTTAGTTCAAAAGTTGGAGAAGAAATTTACGGGTTGGTCTTCTGTTGAGAGTGACGTGGTATATATATAAGTAGCCTAGATTTGAATTTTGTTGCAATAGCTATGCGTAAGTTCCCTAAATTTTAATTTGAAGCCAGTCGATTCCAGAGAGAAGAGGAGGGGAGGCCTCGAGACGGCGAAGGGAGTGCCGTGATGATCGTCGTTGAGGCTCGAGGCTTGAGGCTGTAGGGGGATGGGAGCGGCGCAGCGCTAGTGACGATACGACAGCAGCATCGCTGGTGGAGGCGAGTCAAAAGCTTGACAGTTCAAGTGCGGGGTATGACTCAATGGCGGAGCTACAGCCAGGCCGGATGGGCCATGGCCCGCCCAACATTTTGTAATTTGTACACAACTTTTTTTTACTGTTGGACCTTAGAACACCAGCCATAGGCTATTTCTTCCATTTTGGCCCGCCCAGCCCGCCCAGAGTTGGGCTTCAAGCTCCGCCACTGGTATGACTGCAGGCATCAAGAAAGAAAAGGAGGTGCGAGGTTTAGACCCTGTTCGGCAATCCTCTACTCCCCCACTGTGGACCGAAGCGCCGTTCTTGCCACCCCTAGATTATAGCTGCATGCCGCTTCGCTCCGGAGCGGAGTTGCAGAGGGGAGGGAGTCCAAGCGGGCCCTTAAAGGAGTGGCGTTGAGCGGTTGTAGAAAATAGCTAGGAGTGCAGAAGCATCACCGACCGTGGTGACGGGAGCGAACATTCCATCGACGCTTTGTGAGTGGGAGGGTTGGAGGAGGAACATAGAGGGGAAGAGGAAGGCGATGAAGGTCAATCGTTGATTCAAATTCCATGACAGGAAAAATCAAATGCCCTGAATTTTTATTTTCAAGCCGTCTGACATACAAGTAGGCCCCGAATCTTGGACCGCGCCAGCGTTGATTTTGGTTTGAGCCCGATCGATCTCATTGGAGGAAAAACTTATCAAACTCTTTTGGCCATGTGAGCACGCCATCTGGAGTAGCAAAACGAAATTAGTTTAGGACCTCGATCGTGCAGTTTGGTCTCGTTGCACATGGCACCGGACTGCTCGAGCAAATCGTGGGTTTGGCTTGGCTTGGGTCCCTCATGTGCCGTGACCGTGATTCCTGGCGGAGTGGTGGTAAATTTGACAATTTTGATCCGTGGACGAAATCAAATCATAGAATGAACTACTTGTAAAATTATTTCACGCGGCTGACTTTTTTGTTTGACGCCCGACACGAAGGCCTCATACTACATTGTGCAACGCCTCACAGATAGGCGATACACGTCTGGCCAACGTTGCACCCCAAACTGCCTAAAAATTGCTAAGTCATTGTGCAGAGCCTACGAGCTAGGCGTTGTACTGTATAGTGTGACGCCTAGCTCGCAGGCGCTGCACTAGTGGTTGCACTACAAAATGAAGCAACCACTAGTGCAACGCCTAGAAGCTAGGCGCTGCACACTGACTTAGTAATTTTCGGATCATATGGGTGTAACGCTGACCAGACATGTAGCGTCTATCTGTGAGGCGTTGCACAGTGTAGTGTGGTGCTTTCGTGTCGGGCATCATACAAAAAAGTCAACCGCGTGAAATAATTTCACGGATAGTTCATTCTGTGATTTGATTTCGTTTATAGGTTAAATTTGTCAATTTTGTCCGGAGTGGCGGTACAAGAATCAAGCAATATCCACTTGACACCGCAGACAAATCCCATCACCTTTTGCTCGCTCGATCTGCTGGCTAATCATGTTTCCTAGGTGTTCGTGCATCCCGTGCGTGCCGAGCTAGACGTGCTAGCCAAGGTGGGTGGGAGCGTGCAGTGAGTTGCCGAGCTAGAGGCCCGCCCCTTTTTATGCTGCTATAGCCAAGGTGGGAGGTGTGTGGTACGATGGTTGGTCTGGCAAAGAAGTGCTATGCCGATACACGCCTATACCGAACACTATTAGAATCGCCGATTAAAAAAATGCGCGTGCTCTGTTCAAGGATGTTTCTTCCCGTCGCTTGTGCTTCTTCTTTGAATCTAACTTTTTTATCTTAAGGTAATGTCATTAGGAGTCATAAAATTTGTGTCGCATGTTCAGTTTGGTGTTAGAACTTTTTTGAAAATACGGTTTTATGATCATTTAACTTGACTCAAGCGTGCAAATACGGTTATAGTACGCGCATGCGGGCATATGCATGTATATGACCTCACATGTCGGTGAGTGATGGTGTTGGACCTGACGTATTTTTACAGAATAGACCTTCATATTATGTCTATTCATGGGAAAAGTCGACTGTAGTGCTGCACATATATTTGAAAATTAAATATATATATATATATATGTTCAGTCTTGAACTCATGACCAACTGTTTTGACAGAGGACATTACAACCACTACAACGTTCAAATCTGAATATGTATTGTCGATAACGACAATATATGTACTGGAATAGAACACACGTTGAGGTTAAATGGGCTGCGTATATTGCGGCCCATTTTGCACGTGGTATGTTTTTATAGATATTTGTAAAACCTGTGTGTTATATAAGTGTGTGAATTATATATTTTGCACATGTTTTTTAAGATAAAAAATATTTAGTAAAATATTTTATAAATCTGAGTATTGTATAAACATGTTTGTATTCATAATTTTCTATAATTTAAATATAAGACACAAGTGTATATTTTTTGGATCCATTAAAAAAATTATTTAATAAGCATTTTCAATGTCTGTACTAACTAAATATATTTTATATAATACAAATGTTTATATATAAATATTTTTATTTTCTAATCATCATTCGTATGTATAGTATTTTTAACACACAAATATGAAGTCCTTATCAATAATAAACATCCCGACCTAGATTGTGTAGTGGCTGAAGGATTTTTGTTGTAAACAGTTGGTGACTTGTTCGACTTCTGGCAGGTTTCCATTTTTGTTGTGTTGTTATTTTTTGCATATATGTGCAGTGCAGTACTGGTCGGGTTTTTCTTCCACAAATAAAAAATGTGAAGGTGTTTTGTGTAAAAATACATCACACACTCACTAATAAGTGCGGTCTGACACATGGATACGCCCGCATACACATACTATGACCGTATCTGAACGCTTGAAACAAGTTAGGTGACCACAAAACCATATTTTTAAAGTTCTAGTACCAAACTGAACATGCGACGCAAGCTCTATGACTCCCGATGATATTACCACTTTTATCTTCATACCCATCTGATGAAACATCGCGTCTTTTGTAAAAACTTAAAACACGAGAGAAAAAGTAAAACCTAAGAGGAATTGTATAGGCAACTCTAGCAGAGTCATCATGGCGACATCCTCCATAATGCATATAAAAGCGTGTTTCATATGTATGTGGAGGTTGAAGCCGTGTAAAGTCAGAATCATTGTAGTATCAGCCTTTGAAATTTTCTGCTATATAGAACCCGATTGTCATTGATTAGAAGATGTCTTCCTTCCCCACCTCAACAGTGGAAGTCTTTCCGTATAAGATTTTCAACGTCGATTTCAACAAGGATTTCAAGAAGGGTTACGATAGCGATTTGAACAACCTAATACCAAGATTCTCTACTAATTGAACTACGACTCTTCCTCCTCTTTGAAGTGACCTTGCAGGCATGAGGCTTCGACTGCCACGACTTTGGGATAAGGCCACATCCTTGATGGCCAGCGTGAATGTACCGTTCCTTTGTCATGGAGGTCGTCCACATGCAGTCAAAGTAAACGAGGGCGACGGGTAGGTGGGTGTGGTCGATGGCTGATTCATCCTTACGACGTGAGTTGCCATTAACCCAGTTGAAGTAGTGCCACACCCTCTACCAGAACTTTCTCTCGGCACGGTCCTCTTTGGTCTCGCTAACAAAAGGTCAGCAGGGAGGATGCGACCGCACCAACATACTCAATGGGGGTTATTGTGGCAGTGACGGGGAAGGACGAAGAGAGGGGTGGGGGTGGTGGCCTGCTTAGTGTGTGTGTGTGTGTGTGGCGGCGACGATAATGGGGTTTTATATATCCGCGAAGGGGCGCACTCTGGTGGAAAATAGGAACTAATTTAACTTGTGCGGGCGGGAAACGAGTGTGAAACATGGCGGCCTCCATTAATTGGTGTTCTTTCCAGCAGACAAGTGTTATCAACATTGGTTGTGACGTTACGGTAGCTGTACAGATGACCACGCCATTAACCGGGCTACATGCGAGAGGACAAGGTCATACTGAAACTTCCCTCCCGCGTGAGTGGTTGGCAGAAGACATGTGCTTCAAACCAACGGCCACAACCTCCAAATATGGAGTCTCCCGAATATGGAGTATCCTCTATAAATTATGGTGACTCAGAGTCTTAGAACAACTCTCTGCTAGAGTCCATTTTTTTGGTCAAAATCATTGGCGGTTATTATGCTGTGCGACCCGATATGGCAACTCTGGTAGAGTTGCTCCAACCTGACAACCACATTATATATTTCAGTTTTTGAACGTCTTCTTATAATTTAGAAATATTCAATGATCTCTTAAATAAAGACTTCAGTGAACATACAAAATATATTTTACTTAAATATATCAGGATGGAACTTCAGTAGCATCATAGGATAGAAATCTTACTTTGCTGCTACTTTCTATATGTATTCTCACAAAACTGAAACAACCATACAAGTTTATAGAGCCAAGGCGTGATCAGGTTTAGTACAAATATAGTTCGTGAGGTTTATTTAAATGTTAAACATAAATCATACTACCTTTGTACCAAAATACAAGATGTTTTTGCAGTTCAATTAGTAGTATAACTTTTTTTGAGGAAAATTAGCAGTAGTACAAGTTTATAGAGCCGACTAGACATGGTAGTTAGGGCCTCAAACAAACATATCCTTTATTGATAGAGCCAGCTAGAGCACCTTTATTGATAGAGGTGTTAGGGCGTCAAACAGATCTTCATGGATAAATTATCTCTTTTTTGCTGATGATAGCCTCATTTTTATCAAAGCTAATGGAGCGAGTTCTGAGAAGCTCAATGAGATATTGAATATTTACGCAGCTTGTTCAGGTCAGTGTGTTAATAAAGACAAGAGTGCAGTGTACTTTACCCCTAGTACTCCTGCAGCGAGAAGACATGAGATCAAGCATCGTTTGGGCATCCTTGTTGAGGCATTTAGTGACAAATATCTCGGTCTCCCGACTGCTGTGGGAAAGATCACGAGTGGTACCTTTGAACATATTTGTGATCAGGCTAGAAGTAAATTGTTTGGTTATTCAGAGAGGGACTTGGCATGTGCTGGTCGTGAGGTTCTACTTAAATCGGTGATTCAAGCTATTCCGACGTTCAGCATGACTTGTTTTCGCTTGACAAAGAAGGTGCTCAAGAAAATTACTTCTTGTATGGCCAGGTATTTTTAGAGTAGCAACATTGATCGTAGGTCTATGCATTGGGTCTCCTGGGCTAAACTTGCATCCGCGAAAGTAACTGGTGGGATGGGGTTCCGGGACCTCGAGGCGTTCAACTTAGCGCTACTCGGCAAACATGGATGGAGATTTATGATGAACCCCGGATCTCTGTGTGAAGGAAATATGCCCTAGAGGCAATAATAAAGTTGTTATTTATATTTCCTTATATCATGATAAATGTTTATTATTCATGCTAAAATTGTATTAACCGGAAACTTAGTACATGTGTGAATACATAGACAAACAGAGTGTCACTAGTTTGCCTCTACTTGACTAGCTCGTTGAATCAATGATGGTTATGTTTCCTAACCATAGACATGAGTTGTCATTTGATTAACGGGATCGCATCATTAGAGAATGATGTGATTGACTTGACCCATCCGTTAGCTTAGCACGATGATCATTTTGTTTTGTTGTTGTTGCTTTTTCCATAACTATACATGTTCCTATGACTATGAGATCATGCAACTCCTGAATACCGGAGGAACACTTTGTGTGCTACCAAACGTCACAACGTAACTGGATGATTAGTCTTGCAAGCAATGTAGCTAATGAGTTAGTTACGGGATGTAGCATTACGGAACGAGTAAAGAGACTTGCCGGTAACGAGATTGAACTAGGTATTGAGATACCGACGATCGAATCTCGGGCAAGTAACATACCGATGACAAAGGGAACAACGTATACCGTTATGCGGTTTGACCGATAAAGATCTTCGCAGAATATGTAGGAACCAATATGAGGATCCAGGTCCCGCTATTGTTTATTGACCGGAGATGAGTCTCGGTCATGTCTACATAGTTCTCGAACCCGTAGGGTCCGCAAGCTTAACGTTCGGTGACAATCGGTATTACGAGTTTATGTGTTTTGATGTACCGAAGGTAGTTCGGAGTCCCGGATTTGATCATGGACATGACGAGGAGTCTCGAAATGGTCGAGACGTAAAGATCGATATATTGGAAGCCTATATTTGGATATCGGAATGGTTCCAAGTGGTTCGGACATTTTTCCGAAGTACCGGAAGGTTACCGGAACCCCCGGAAAGTATATGGGCCTTATTGGGCCTTGATGGAATAGATGAGAGGGGAGGAAAAAGAGGGAGGCGCGTCCCCCAAACCCAATCCGAATTGGGGGGACCTTTCCTTCCTTCCTCTTTCCTCCTTCCTTCCTCTCCTACTTCTATTTGGAAGGGCTCCTGCTTCTATTAAGAAAGGGGGAATCCTACTCCCGGAGGGAGTAGGACTCCCCCAGGTAGGGGTGGGCATAAAAACCGAGGAACTAAAGACCGAACCAAAGCCAAAACTGAAAAAAAACGAATTTTTGGTTTTTGGTACTTGTAATGAAAATTTCGATTTTTACTTTTGTTAACCGAACTGACTTTGATCGGTTCGGTATTTGATTGGTAACGGAACAAAAAAAACAAACATGTACGCACTGCAGCGCTGCGAGAGTTTCTCCCATGCCCACGTCGCTAAAAGGACGCGCCAGGTGTGTGAGTGCGGCGGGAATATCACTTCCATGGGCCCAGCCAACAACCTGCATGCACGCACCTTTTTTGGGCTTTTTTATTATGGTACTGCACAGCCCATATAAACTTCCTTTACGTGGGAGTGGGAAGCTAGCAGGACGTGGAGTCGTCGTCCTTTTAGTCCCACCTCGGCTGGCCACAAGGAGCATAGGAAGCTCGGTTATAAAAGGGTAGGTTGCAGAAGGTACCAGCCACGCACGGCCATGAGCTAATCTTTCGGTGTATACGGTAGAAACCGAATACCAAACCGATTTGTCGGTTCACCGAAGTTTCGGTTTCCTAATTTTTGGAGCCATTTTCGATTAGCATTTTGTCTAACCAAAATTAAGAAAATACCGAAATATATTAATCGAACTTTTGGTTTATACCAAATGCCAGGCCTACCCCAGGGCGCGCCATAGAAAGGGCCGGCCCGGGAGCATCCCATGGACATACAAGTTGATCAGTTGATTTTTTAAGCCGTGTGCGGTGTCCATAATCCACCTCGATTCAAGTTGATCAATTGATCTTTTAGTCGTGTGCGGTGTCCCCCTCCACCATAATTCACCTTGATTATAGCGTAGCAGTGCTTAGGCGAAGCCCTGTTCCGGTAGCGTCATCACGCCGTCGTGCTGACGAAACTCTCCCACGAAGCTCTACTGGATCGTGAGTTTGCGGGACGTCACCGAGCTGAATGTGTGCAGATCCCGAAGGTGTCGTACGTTCGGTATTAAGATAGGTCGATCGTGAAGATGTACGACTACATCAACCGCGTTGTCATAATGCTTCCGCTTACGGTCTATAAGGGTATGTAGACGATACTCTCCCCCTCGTTGCTATACGTCACCATGATCTTGCGTGTGCGTAGGATTTTTTTTTAAATTACTGTGTTCCCCAACACTGTGCTCTAGAGTTATGAAGACTCCATATTTTCCAGATTCCGAGTTTATGAGTGCAACTATGCCCAGGACTGCTTCGCCTATTTGGAGAGCCATAGTTGCAGGTCGCGATGTGATACGTCTCCAACGTATCTATAATTTTTTATTGTTCCATGCTATTATATTATCGGTTTTGGATGTTTATGGGTTTTATTATACACTTTTATATTATTTTTGGGACTAACCTATTAACCCAGAGCCCAGTGTCAGTTTTTATTTTTTCATTATTTTAGAGTATCGCAGAAAAGGAAAATCAAACAGAGTCCAATTGACCTGAAACTTCACAGAACTTATTTTTGAACTAGAATAAGCCCACGGAGTATCGGAGATGGACCAGGAGAGTCCCGGGCTGCCCATGAGGGTGGGGGGGCGCCCCCTTGCCTCGTGGACAGCACGGAGATCCACCGACACACTTCTTCCTTCCATATATACCCATATACCCTAAAAATATCAGGGAGCACAATAGATCGGGAGTTCCGTCGCCAGAAGCCTCCGTAGCCACCGAAAACCAATCTAGACCCGTTCCGGCACCCTGCCGGAGGGGGAATCCCTCTCCGATGGCCATCTTCATCATCCGGCGCTCTCCATGATGAGGAGGGAGTAGTTCTCCCTCGGGGCTGAGGGTATGTACCAGTAGCTATGTGTTTGATCTCTCTCTCGTGTTCTTGAGGTGATACGATCTTGATGTATCGCGAGCTTTGCTATTATAGTTGGATCTTATGATGTTTCTCCCCCTGTATTCTCTTGTAATGGATTGAGTTTTCCCTTTAAAGTTATCTTATCGAATTGAGTCTTTAAGGATTTGAGAACACTTGATGTATGTCTTGCGTGGGATACCCGTGGTGACAATGGGGTATTCTATTGATCCACTTGATGTATGTTTTGGTGATCAACTTGCGGGTTCCGCCCATGAACCTATGCATAGGGGTTGGCACACGTTTTCGTCTTGACTCTCCGGTAGAAATTTTGGGGCACTCTTTGAAGTACTTTGTCTTGGTTGAATAGATGAATATGAGATTATGTGATGCATATCATATAATCATACCCATGGATACTTGAGGTGACATTGGAGTATCTAGGTGACATTAGGGTTTTGGTTGATTTGTATCTTAAGGTGTTATTCTAGTACGAACTCTATGATAGATCGAATGGAAAGAATAGCTTCATGTTATTTTACTACGGACTCTTGAATAGATCGATCAGAAAGGATAACTTTGAGGTGGTTTCGTACCCTACAATAATCTCTTCGTTTGTTCTCCGCTATTAGTGACTTTGGAGTGACTCTTTGTTGCATGTTGAGGGATAGTTATGGGATCCAATTATGTTATTATTATTGAGAGAACTTGCACTAGTAAAAGTGTGAACCCTAGGCCTTGTTTCCTAGCATTGCAATACCGTTTGTGCTCACTTTTATCATTAGTTACCTTGTTGTCTTTATATTTTCAGATTACAAAAACCTATATCTACCAACCATATTTGCACTTGTATCACCATCTCTTCGCCGAACTAGTGCACCTATATAATTTACCATTGTATTGGGTGTGTTGGGGACACAAAAGACTCTGTTATTTGGTTGCAGGGTTGTTTGAGAGAGACCATCTTCATCCTACGCCTCCTACGGATTGATAAACCTTAGGTCATGCACTTGAGGGAAATTTGCTAGTGTCCTACAAACCTCTGCATTTGGAGGCCCAACAATGTCTACAAGAAGAAGATTGTGTAGTAGACATCAAGCTCTTTTCTGGCGCCGTTGCCGGGGAGGTTAGCGCTTGAAGGTATATTTTTAGATCTTGCAATCGAATCTTTTTATTTCTTGTTTTAGCACTAGTTTAGTTTATAAAATAAAACTACAAAAAATGGAATTAAGGTTGCCTCATATGCTTCATCTTTTTAATATCTACCATGAAAATAAGAATTCCGATAATTGTGCTCAAGTGCTAGAAGAAGAATGCATTAGAATGTTTGGCATTAAATATTTGAATGATGAGCATGATTGTAATGTTGTCAGTATGAATTCCTTGAATATCCATGATGCTAATGATATGCAAAGCCACAAGCTTGGGGAAGCTATGTTTGATGAAGATGATATTTTTTGTGCCCCAAGTTTTGATGAGCAAATTTATTATGATGAAAGCATGCCTCCTATTTATGATGATTATATTGATGAAAATGGATTTGGAGAGGTCATGACTTTATTTTGTGATGAATCCACTATTTCGGAAGAGGTTCCAATTGATTATGAGAAGAAAGTTGCTACCTATGATGATTATTGTGATGACTTTTATGCTATAAAGAATAATGATATCCATAAAACTTGTCATCATGATTTTAGTTTTCAATTGGATTATGACTCACATGATAATTATTTTGTTGAGTTTGCTCCCACTATTATTCATGAAAAGAATTTTTCTTGTGTGGAGAGTAATAAAATTTCTATGCTTGTAGATCATGAAAAGAATGCTTTATGTGATAGTTATATTGTTGAATTTATTCATGATGCTACTAAAAAATTTTATGAGGGAGGAATATATGCTTGTAGGAGTTGCAATAATATCAAGTTTCCTCTCTATGTGCTTAAAGTTTCGAAGTTATGCTTGCTTTACCTTCCTATGCAAGTTGATTATTGTTCCCACAAATTGTTTGCTCACAAAATCCCTATGCATAGGAAGAGAGTTAGACTTAAATGTGCTAGTCATATTCTTCATGATGCTCTTTTTATGTTTCAATTCTTATCTTTTATGTGAGCATCCTTGAAATCATCATGCCTAGCTAGGGGCGTTAAACGATAGCGCTTGTTGGGAGGCAACCCAATTTTATTTTTGTTCCTTAATTTTTGTTCATGTTTAGTAATAAATATTGCATCTATCCTCTGTTACGATTGTGTTTTTTATGTTTTAGTTAGTGTTTGTGCCAAGTAAAGCCTTTAAGATCTTCTTGGGTGATTGTTTTTTGATCTTGGTGTAAAAAATAGAAAGTATGCGCTCACGAGAATAATTTTCATTTTTTACCAGAGAGCGATAAAATACCAATTCCAACTGCAGTAGATCAATAAACAAATTGCCCAGGACTTCCTAATTTCTTAGGATTTTGGGGGTTCCAGAAGTATACGTTTGATCCAGATTACTACAGACTGTTCTGTTTTTTGACAGATTCTGTTTTTATCGTGTTGTTTGCTTATTTTGATGAATCTATGAGTAGTATTGGAGGGTATGAACCATAGAGAAGTTGGAATACAGTAGATATTACACCAATATGAATTTAGAATGAGTTCATTACAGTACCTTGAAGTGGTGTTTTGTTTTCTTTCGCTAACGAAGCTCACGAGTTTTCTGTTAAGTTTTGTGTTGTGAAGTTTTCAAGTTTGGGGCAAAGATTCGATGGACTATGGAATAAGGAGTGGAAAGAGTCTAAGCTTGGGGATGCCCAAGTCACCCCAAGGTAATATTCAAGGACAACCAAGAGCCTAAGCTTGGGGATGCCCTAGAAGGCATCCCCTCTTTCGTCTTCGTTCATCGGTAACTTTACTTGGAGCTATATTTTCATTCGCCACATGATATGTGTTTTGCTTGGAGCGTCATTTTATTTTATTTTGTTTTGCTTGTTGTTTGAAGAAAATACCAAGATTTGAAATTCTTAAATGTTAGAGAGTCTTCATATAGTTGCATAATTATTTGACTACTCATTGATCTTCACTTATATCTTTCGGAGTAGTTTGTCGTTGCTCTAGTGTTTCACTTATATCTTTTTAGAACACGGTGGTGGTTTTATTATATAGAAATAGATGAACTCTCATGCGTCACTTATATCATTTTGAGAGTCTCTAAACAACATGATAGTTTGCTTTGGTTATGAATTTAGTCCTAATATGATGGGCATGCAAGAGGGATATAATAAAAACTTTCATATAGAGTGCATTAAATACTAAGAGAAGTTTGATACTTGATAATTGTTTTGAGATATGGAGATGGTGATATTAGAGTCATGCTAGTTGAGTAGTTGTGAATTTGAGAGATACTTGTGTTGAAGTTTGTGATTCCCGTAGGATGCACGTATGGTGAACCGTTATGTGATGAAGTCGGAGCATGATTTATTTATTGATTGTATTCCTTATGAGTGGCGGTCGGGAACGAGCGATGATCTTTTCCTACCAATCTATCCCCCTAGGAGCATGCGCCTAGTACTTTGTTTCGATAACTAATAGATTTTTGCAATAAGTATGTGAGTTCTTTATGACTAATGTTGAGTCCATAGATTATACGCACTCTCACCCTTCCACTATTGCTAGCCTCTCTTGTGTCGTGCAACTTTCGCCGATACCATAAACCCACCATATATCTTCCTCGAAACAGCCACCATACCTACCTATTATGGCATTTCCATAGCCATTCCGAGATATATTGCCATGCAACTCTCCATCATTCCATTTATTATGACACGCTCCATCATTGTCATATTGCTATGCATGATCATGTAGTTGATATCGTATTTGTGGCAAAGCCACCATTCATAATTTTTTCATACATGTCACTCATGAGTCATTGCACATCCCGGTACACCGCCGAAGGCATTCATGTAGAGTCATATTTTGTTCTAGGTATCGAGTTGTAATTCTTGAGTTGTAAGTAAATAAAAGTGTGATGATCATCATTATTAGAGCATTGTCCCATGTGAGGAAAAGATGATGGAGACTATGATTCCCCCATAAGTCGGGATGAGACTCCGGACGAAAAAAAAAGAAAGAAAAGAAAAAAAAAGGCCAAAAAAAGAGAAGGCCAAAAAAACAAAAAAAATGAGAGAAAAGAGAGAAGGGGCAATGCTACTATCCTTTTACCACACTTATGCTTCAAAGTAGCACCATGATCTTCATGATAGAGAGTCCCTTTTGTTGTCATTTTCATATACTAGTGGGAATATTTCATTATAGAATTTGGCTTGTATATTCCAATGATGGGCTTCCTCAAAATGCCCTAGGTCTTCGTGAGCAAGCGAGTTGGATGCACACCCACTAGTTTCTTTTATTGAGCTTTCATACATTTATAGCTCTAGTGCATCCGTTGCATGGCAATCCCTACTCACTCACATTGATATCTATTGATGGGCATCTCCATAGCCCGTTGATACTCCTAGTTGATGTGAGATTATCTTTTCCTTTTTGTCTTCTCCACAACCACCATTCTATTCCACCTATAGTGCTATGTCCATGGCTCAAACTCATGTATTGCGTGAAGATTAAAAAAGTTTGAGAACATCAAAAGTATGAAACAATTGTTTGGCTTATCATCGGGGTTGTGCATAATTTAAATATTTTGTGTGGTGAAGATAGAGCATAGCCAGACTATATGATTTTGTAGGGATAGCTTTCTTTGGCCATGTTATTTTGAGAAGACATGATTACTTGGTTAGTATGCTTGAAGTATTATTATTTTCATGTCAATATTAAACTTTTGTCTTGAATCTTATGGATCTGAATATTCTTGCCACAATAAAGAGAACTACATGGATAAATATGTTAGATAGCATTCCACATCAAAAATTCCATTTTTATTATTTACCTACTCGAGGACGAGCAGGAATTAAGCTTGGGGATGCTGATACGTCTCCAACGTATATTTAATTTTTGATTGTTCCATGCTATTATATTATCTGTTTTGGATGTTTATGGGCTTTATTATACACTTTAATATTATTTTTGGGACTAACCTATTAACCCAGAGCACAGTGCCAGTTCCTGTTTTTTCCTTGTTTTAGAGTATCGCAGAAAAGGAAAATCAAACAGAGTCCAATTGACCTGAAACTTCACAGAACTTATTTTTGGACCAGAAGAAGCCCACGGAGTATCGGAGATGGACCAGGAGAGTCCCGGGCTGCCCACGAGGATGGGGGGCACGCCCACCCCCCTGGGCGCGCCCCCCTTGCCTCGTGGACAGCCCAGAGATCCACCGACGTACTTCTTCCTCCCATATATGCTCATATACCCTAAAAACATCGGGGAGCACAATAGATCGGGAGTTCCGCCGCCAGAAGCCTCCGTAGCCACCGAAAACCAATATAGACCCGTTCCGGCACCCTACCAGAGGGGGAATCCCTCTCCGGTGGCCATCTTCATCATCCCAACGCTCTCCATGACGAGGATGGAGTAGTTCTCCCTCGGGGCTGAGGGTATGTACCAGTAGCTATGTGTTTGATCTCTCTCTCTCTCTCTCTCTCGTGTTCTTGAGGTGATACATCTTGATGTATCATGAGCTTTGCTATTATAGTTGGATCTTATGATGTTTCTCCCCCTCTACTCTCTTGTAATGGATTGAGTTTTCTCTTTGAAATTATCTTATCGGATTGAGTCTTTAATGATTTGAGAACACTTGATGTATGTCTTGCGTGGGATACCCGTGGTGACAATGGGGTATTCTATTGATCCACTTGATGTATGTTTTGGTGATCAACTTGCGGGTTCCACCCATGAACCTATGCATAGGGGTTGGCACATGTTTTCGTCTTGACTCTCCGGTAGAAATTTTGGGGCACTCTTTGAAGTACTTTGTCTTGGTTGAATAGATGAATCTGAGATTGTGTGATGCATATCGTATAATCATACCCACGGATACTTGAGGTGACATTGGAGTATCTAGGTGACATTAGGGTTTTGGTTGATTTGTATCTTAAGGTGTTATTCTAGTACGAACTCTATGATAGATCGAACGGAAAGAATAGCTTCATGTTATTTTACTATGGACTCTTGAATAGATCGACCAGAAATGATAACTTTGAGATGGTTTCGTACCCTACAATAATCTCTTCGTTTGTTCTCCGCTATTAGTGACTTTAGAGTGACTCTTTGTTGCATGTTGAGGGATAGTTATGTGATCCAATTATGTTATTATTGTTGAGAGAACTTGCACTATGTGATCCAATTATGCTATTAGTGACTTTAGAGGCCTTGTTTCCTAGCATTGCAATACCGTTTTTGCTCACTTTTATTATTAGTTACCTTGCTGTTTTTATATTTTCAGATTACAAAAACCTATATCTACCAACCATACTGTACTTGTATCACCATCTCTTCACCGAACTAGTGCACCTATACAATTTACCATTGTATTGGGTGTGTTGGGGACACAAGAGACTCTTTGTTATTTGGTTGCAGGGTTGTTTGAGAGAGACCATCTTCATCCTACGCCTCCTATGGATTGATAAACCATAGGTCATCCACTTGAGGGAAATTTGCTACTATCCTACAAACCTCTGCACTTGGAGGCCCAACAATATCTACAAGAAGAAGGTTGTGTAGTAGACATCACGATGATCTGAAGACAAGTCTAATAAAGCGGGTCAGTGATGGTTCCACAATTTCAATTTGGCAGGACAAGTGGATTCCTGAAACTGTATCCATAACACAAATGTTTAGACTAGCAAATACGACAATCTAGCGGGTAAGCGAGTTGATCGATATTGACAATTGGACGTGGCATCAAGAGCTGGTTCGTGATTTTTTTCTGGTACCAGATGCTACGACAATCTTGAATATACCTTTGCGCAATGGTGGTGGAGAAGATTTTCAAGCCTGGGCCTTTGAACCTACAGGAAGTTATACTGTCAAAACTGCGTACTGTGCTCTCGTGAATCAAAAAGAGATTTCAGCTCGAGATGAAGGTGCAGTTACAGGTACCTCACAGACTGAACGACAGCTATGGACTTCACTGTGGGAACTCAAAGTGATCCTTAAAGTGTGGGTTTTCTGGTGGCAAGTGTTGAACAATATCTTGTCAGTGAAAGAAAACTTGAAGCGAAGACATATCAAGGAGATCGATCGCTGTAACGTGTGTCTTGCGATTGGGGGGGGGGATTTAGTGCATGTTCTGATCCATTGTACGCATGCACATCGATTCTGGCATGAAGCACATGCCTTGTTCGATTTCCGCTTGCCGAGGCTGCACCCTGACACATGGTCACGGGATATTATTTGTGACAGACGGTTCTCGGACAATGAGCGAACAAAAATTGTTAGGGTGATGTGATCGATATGGCACTCCAGAAACAGATGGGTACAGGACCATGATCAACTTGACCCAGGTAATGTTGTAAGGAGAGTTCGGAAGGCCCTGGCCTTGCTTGAGCTTCCTCAACAACATGCATCCATACTACCAGGTCACGGCTGGAGGCTTCCAGAGCAGGAAGTGATCAAAATAAACTGTGATGGGGCAATCAGTTTTGATGAGGGCAAAGGAGGTGTAATGGGTGTTGCTCGATCAGCCACTTGTCTTCTCGGAGCTTGGTGCAAACCACACGAGAGGGTGACTGATCCCCTGATCATGGAGACGCTCCCGCTCCGTGAGGGCGTTATTTTCGCCAACCTACAAGGCATACCACATGTGATATTGGAGACGAACAGCTTGGCGTTGGTAAACCTGTGAAATTCTCGCCGCACAGGTCGCTCTGTTGTGACCCCGATACTAGATGAAATTGAAGAGCTATCCTTAGTTTTTGGTACATTTGTAGTTCAACATGTATCTAGATCAGCTAATTTGCCGGCTCATTTGTGTGCTAAGCATGCTTGCTCACTCATGGTAACCAAAAGTTGGCTGGACTCTACCCCTTGTTCTTGATCAGTAGTCTCATTGCAGACTGCCGCATGAATGCCTTTGTTGAATAAAAGCTCTCAAAGTTTCCCGGAAAAAAAACTAGACGTGATAAACGACATGATCAGAATATATTGCACCGGAAATATAGGAACATAAATGATGAATCATTTGTATTCAGAACCAATGCATTACACGTGTGGAACCAGTTTTTCCTGATCTGAGCGGATTTTTTTTCCCTGATGTGTATAGTGCTGATTCATTTTGCAGGAAATCCAGGCCGCCTATACTGTTGCTAGCAAGGCAGACAGTGTTGCAAACACTACCTCACAGGCATGTTGCAAAATCAAGGGCCGGCCTGAAGTGGGCCGTGCGTGTCTGGCCCGGAACAGCAGCGGCAGGCAGGAAGGAAGAAGGACCGAAGGAGCAGTACCAAACGTCACCGGCGGCGATGCCCAGCGCGCCACCCGTCTCCTCCGCCGTCTCCAAGCTCCACTCGCGATGCCACTCACTCTCCACCATACAGCAGCTGCACGCCCACATCCTCCACCACCACCCCCCCTTCCCGTACAACCACTTCCTCTCCAAGCTCCTATCCATCTCCTCCTCCTCCGGCGCCACCACCAGCGCCGCCGCCGCCGACTACGCGCTCCTCCTGCTCGCCTCGCACCCGGCCCCCA
This sequence comes from Triticum aestivum, assembly GCF_018294505.1. Taxonomy (NCBI): domain Eukaryota; kingdom Viridiplantae; phylum Streptophyta; class Magnoliopsida; order Poales; family Poaceae; genus Triticum; species Triticum aestivum. The sequence goes on along the minus strand of NC_057794.1, from coordinate 110,980,113 downwards.
CCGCCTTCTCCTTCAACGTCGCCCTCCGCTTCTTCGCCGCCTCGCGCCCACACACCTCCCTCCAGCTCTCCCTCCGCATGCTCCGCTCCGCGCTCCGCCCTGACGCCTACACGCTGCCATTCCTCCTCCTCGCCGCCGCACGGTGCCCCGCGCCCGCCTTCGCCGTCTCGGCGCACGCGCTCCTGCAGAAGCTCGGATTACAAAGCCACGACCACACCGTCCACTCCCTTATCACCATGTACTCCAACCTCGGCCGCCCCCGCGCCGCCCGCAGGGTGTTCGACGGAATCCTCCGGCGGGACGTCGTCTCCTGGAACTCCATGATAAAGGCGTACCAGGCGGCGGGGATGAAGGACGACGCGGCGCGCATGTTCCGCGCGATGGTCGCCGAGGGCGCGGTGGCGCCCAACGCGGTGACCGTGGCGGTCGTGCTCGCGGCGTGCAGGGACGCCGGAGACCTGATGCTTGGCAGGTGGTTGGAGGACTGGGTGAGGTCTGCGGGGATGGAGGTGGGATCGCTCATCGGCTCGGCTCTCGTTGGGATGTATGAGAAGTGCGGAGAGATGGCGGAGGCGAGGAGAGTGTTCGATGCCATCGCTGACAAGGATAACGTCGCTTGGAATGCCTTGATCACTGGGCAAGTATCCATAGATCCACTTCGGTCCTCATTTTGAAATAATCTCTCATGAATGTAGTCTTATCTGGCGGGCCTGATCATTTGTCTATGGTGTGTATGATAACGCAGGTATGCACAGAACGGCATGTCAAAGGAAGCCATTTCCTTATTCCACAGCATGCGGCAAGCAGGGGCACGTCCAGATAAGATAACCTTGGTAGGGGTGCTCTCCGCCTGTGCTGCAGTTGGAGCTCTGGAGCTAGGCACCGAACTCGACAGCTATGCCTCACAAAGAGGCTTCTACGGCAATGTCTATGTTGGGACTGCTTTAGTGGATATGTACTCAAAGTGTGGAGATCTTACCAGAGCCATACAAGTGTTTGAGAAATTGCCATGCAAGAATGAAGCTTCATGGAATGCCTTGATTTGTGGTCTTGCCTTTAATGGGCGAGGCCATGAAGCTATTCGGCAGTTTGAACTGATGAGGAAGGAGGAAGGGCTCCGGCCGGACGATATCACTTTCATAGGAGTACTTTCTGCTTGTGTGCATGCAGGGTTACTGAAAGACGGCCGGCGTTGGTTCGATTCCTTGACATCTGAGTTCCAAATCATTCCCAAGATCGAGCACTACTCCTGCATGGTTGATTTATTGGCACGTGCCGGACATTTAGAAGAAGCATGGGATTTCATTGAGAAGATCCATGGTAAGGCGGATGCGGTGATGTTGGGGGCTTTGCTTGCTGCTTGTCGGAAATGCAAAAATGTTGAGGTCAGTGTCAAGGTCATCAACAGGATCATGCTGCTGGAGCCCTCAAACTCGTGGAACTACGTGGTTTCATCCAAGATATATGCAAGCTCAGATAGATTAGATGACTCTGCACGGATGAGAGGGCTGATGAGAGAGAGAGGTGTCAGCAAAATTCCAGGTTGCAGCTGGCTTGAAGTTAGCGGCAGAGTTCTTGAATTCTATGCAGGGGATGAACCACAGCATGGTGCGGAGGATATGTATCAACTCCTCGACATGCTTGTTGATGAGATGAGACTGGAGGGATATGTTCCAAATCTTGATCTGGTTTAACACACAACCAGATGCAGATCAGCCTCAGTATTGCAGTCATACGTGAAAGAAAGGAGGTGACTCTTATTTTTTTCTCAGAGGAGCAGAAACATCTGCTGAAATGCTGAATATAAATGTTGGATTGCCAAGATGGAATATTGTTTTGCATTCCTTCTCTATGACTGGATACCCGGATCGAACCAGGTCTATTTTGAATCACCTATCAACAGAGATCTTTGAATTTTATGGCACCATGCTTAGTCATGTGCAATGGTTGGCTGCTTGAGCTGTGTCTATGAAAATACCTGATTCAGTTGTAGCCACCCTTGAAACTTTCAAGAGCCGATTTCAATTCGCCAATGGAGTCAATTGGTTTTGCGAGTTGTCAGAGCATGCTATATAATCACGAATATGGAAAACCATAAAGTGTCATATAAATTATTACATTGTATCATCTTCTGGCTGAACATATTCAAGACTCTAGTCTAAAAGAAAAATGAATTGGCACTCACCTAATGTTGGTGTTTTCGGAAAAATAGCATTCCAGGTGGAGTGGAGATGGGATCCAGAGGAGCTACGTTTGCTCCAAGTCAGCATTCATGCAGATTTTTTGGGGGGTAAATTCTTCAGGTAAGAATGGCATTACTGGTTTTCCCCTAATTGTCTGTGTAGATTGTAGACTTATCTTTTAAAATTGTTGCAGAGGTCAGGAGCTGGGATGTTCTTACTGCCAGTATCATCTTACATCGGTGACTATGAACAATCAATTCTTCGAAGAATGGATTGAGACAGAACTCTTTCAATCAAATACTTGTAGGGACAAACGAAAGAATGAAGGTATAATTGTGGGGTCCATTTGCCAGTCTAAAAATCCTGTACAAGTATTTTGTACTGCAAAACAGACCAAAGTATGTATCCTATACTATTTTGCTTGTTTCCAACCATGTGCGATTCTAGAAATCGATAGAATTCCCAGGGAAACCTTCTGGTTCACAATCTTTGAGTTTCTGTATCAGAGAAGACTTGTGCAATGCGCGGCCTTCGGTACCATACAACATCAGCATCTTCTATTTGTGCTATAGCTGGGTTGCCGTATAGTGTTTACGACTTCCATGTCAATACTGGATTATGCATGTTTGCCTTATTATACAAAAGTTATATATCCTGTTGCAATATTGGGTGGGTTTATGTCCGTTGCGTGTTTTTTCACTGAATAGATTGTACGCATAATCTTGGACTGCCACTTATGCCGTCCTGGTGACTTGGGGACCAGTATGCGCTCGTGATCCTTTTTCCTTGGACAATCCGGTATGTGCTCATATCGGTATGTGCACTTTCTAGTGTCGACCAGTAATCGGATCGCTGCTCGTTTCGATGTTGACACAGAATCTTGAAGAACATAGTCCCTTGTGAGTCTACAACAACAACAACAACAAAGCCTTTAGTCCCAAGCAAGTTGGGGTAGGCTAGAGGTGAAACCCATAAGATCTCGCAACCAACTCATAGCTCTGGCACATGGATAGCAAGCTTTCACGCACCCCTGTCCATAGCTAGCTCTTTGTCGATACTCCAATCCTTCAGGTCTCTCTTAACGGACTCCTCCCATGTCAAAATCGGTCGACTCCGCCCTCTCTTGACATTCTCCGCACGCTTTAGCCGTCCGCTATGCACTGGAGCTTCTGGAGGCCTGCGCTGAATATGCCCAAACCATCTCAAACGATGTTGGACAAGCTTCTCCTCAATTGGTGCTACCCCAACTCTATCTCATATATCATCATTCCGGACTCGATCCTTCCTCGTGTGGCCACACATCCATCTCAACATACGCATCTCCGCCATACCTAACTGTTGAACATGTCGCCTTTTAGTCGGCCAACACTTCGCGCCATACAACATTGCGGGTCGAACCGCCGTCCTGTAGAACTTGCCTTTTAGCTTTTGTGGCACTCTCTTGTCACAGAGAATGCCAGAAGCTTGGCGCCACTTCATCCATCCGGCTTTGATTCAATGGTTCACATCTTCATCAATACCCCCATCCTCCTGCAACATTGACCCCAAATACCGAAAGGTGTCCTTCCGAGGTACCACCTGGCCATCAAGGCTAACCTCCTCCTCCTCACAGCTAGTAGTACTGAAACCGCACATCATGTACTCGGTTTTAGTTCTACTAAGCCTAAACCCTTTCGATTCCAAGGTTTGTCTCCATAACTCTAACTTCCTATTTACCCCCGTCCGACTATCGTCAACTAGCACCACATCATCCGCAAAGAGCATACACCATGGGATATCTCCTTGTATACCCCTTGTGACCTCATCCATCACCAATGCAAAAAGATAAGGGCTCAAAGCTGACCCCTGATGCAGTCCTATCTTAATCGGGAAGTCATCGGTGTCGACATCACTTGTTCGAACACTTGTCACAATATTATTGTACATGTCCTTGATGAGGGTAATGTACTTTGCTGGGACTTTGTGTTTCTCCAAGGCCCACCACATGACATTCCGCGGTATCTTATCATAGGCCTTCTCCAAGTCAATGAACACCATATGCAAGTCCTTCTTATGCTCCCTATATCTCTCCATAAGTTGTCGTACCAAGAAAATGGCTTCCATGGTCGACCTCCCAGGCATGAAACCAAACTGATTTTTGGTCACGCTTGTCATTCTTCTTAAGCGGTGCTCAATGACTCTCTCCCATAGCTTCATTGTATGGCTCATCAGCTTAATTCCACGGTAATTAGTACAACTCTGAACATCTCCCTTGTTCTTGAAGATTGGTACTAATATACTCCGTCTCCATTCTTCTGGCATCTTGTTTGCCCGAAAAATGAGGTTGAAAAGCTTGGTTAGCCATACTATCGCTATGTCCCCGAGACCTTTCCACACCTCAATGGGGATACAATCAGGGCCCATCGCCTTGCCTCCTTTCATCCTTTTTAAAGTCTTCTTCACCTCAGACTCCTGGATGCGCCGCACAAAACACATGCTGGTCTCATCAAAGGAGTCATTCAGTTCAATGGTAGAACTCTCATTCTCCCCATTGAACAGCTTGTCGAAGTACTCCCGCCATCTATGCTTAATCTCTTCGTCCTTCACCAAGAGTTGGCCTGCTCCGTCCTTGATGCATTTGACTTGATGGTCTCTTGTGAGTCTATCTCACAAAAATAGCATTGATTGATGGTCTCTCTTTTTTGGGGCGTAAAAGCATTGATTGCTGATGATAACACAAGCAACAAAATTGGGTCAAGCAGAAAAGAGAGCGCAACGGACAAGGGAATGAAAGGACCAAATCTCTTTCATGCAGTCGGTAGTGGGAGCATTTGCATATTCAGGCACGCATGGCAGACGTCCTGCTGCTGCCGCGTCCACTTCTATTTTTAGGGCATCAGATTCTACCTCATCCCAGGCCAATGGAGATTGCCGTAACCAGACGGATTCCCCCACTCAGAATCCAATCCAACAAACGTACTACACCAAACAACAAAACCCTCAATTCCACCCCGCAAGGCAGCGCAGGCGTCAAGGCTGATTCAGGTCTGGGTGTGATCTTTCTCCCTCTTTCTCTGAAGAGATGGGGGGCGCGGCGTCGAGGCTCGCCGCCCCGATAAAGCACCGGCGGGTGGAGAGGGAGCTGGACAACAAGGTGGCGGAGGCGCTGCGGGAGCGGGCCAAGGCGAGGAAGAAGACGTTCCGGTCGGTGAACAGCATCACCATGCGCCTCCCTCGCTTCAAGGACGGCCTCAAGGACATCCGGGACGTCTTCGACCTCTACGGTACGTAAGAGCAGAAGCCACCATGCTAAGTTTAGCACCCATGGAGCTTCGGAGTTTGCATGCATTAGAAGTGTGAGCTGTCCAACTTTCAGACACGGACTCCAACGGGACGATCGACAACGAGGAGCTGCGGAGCTGCCTGAGCAAGCTCGAGGTGCGGATGTCGGAGAAGGAAGCCGACGACGTGCACCGCTACTGCGACGTCGACAGCCGCAAGGGGATCCAGTTCCAGGAGTTCGTCGTCCTCATCTGCCTCATGTACCTGCTCTTCGGCCCAAACGTCACGCGCCGGGTAGGGTAACCAACCAACCACATCTTCCTCCTGGCTGTCTGACAGGAGAATTCTTCCTGACTTCAATGGTTCACTGATGAAGCTTGTTCTATCTGGTTTGTTGTCAGGTTTCCGAGTTCGAGTCGGACAAGCTCAACTACATCTTCGACGAGCTCATCGACGCCTTCCTCTTCTTCAACAGGGACGGCGACGGCAAGGTGACCAGGAAAGACGTCACCCAGAGGATGAACGAGGAGTCTGACCGGGAGAGGACGCCCACCCACATCACCACACAGCTCTTCAGTCAGTACTCTTGTGCTGCCCCCTTTATTTCTTTTCCATGCATATAAACAAGATTCATGTGAAATTCAAACAGAAGCAGACTATAATATGTTGGTGCGTGTACCTTGTTGCAGAGGAGATGGACCTGAACAAGAACGGCAAGGTGAACCTCAAGGAGTTCCTCTTCTCCATGATCAGATGGGCAGGGCTCGAGCCCGAGGAAGGAGATGAAAGCAACGACACTTCTCTGTAGTGTAGTTTAGGCTTCTTCCCCTCATCAGTTTGTCAAAAATATAAGCAATCACCATTTGCAAGTTAATCCTACATGTTTTATGACAAAGCACCGTCTGTTATGGTGTCATTAGTTAACCTCAGATGTTCAGGGCAGATGGAACTTCATGTATACACAGCAGACAGCATAGTGGCCAAGAGACTGCATCCCGAAAGTTTGTATAGTATGTAATAATGACCATTAATTTTATGGAACAATACAAATTTGCATCATCAATTCAAAGAAATCATCATGTAGGGTACAAAAACGATCTGTCTACATTTCCTCAGAATACCGAACAAAACTGAGAGCCCGCGTGTCATGTAACCGAGACAGGGAAGACACGCCGGACAAATTACATCAAAACTCCAGCAGAGTTATCAAGCGCCTTCTTGGCGATCTTGAATTTGCCAGCCAACTCCTTCCCTGCGTCTTTGGCGATCACATGCTGTCGGACGAACATCACGATTCCATCTCTCAAGAGCTCGAGCTCCGGGTTCCCAGCGATACGGGTAAAGACGTTCCACATAAGCGAGTCTTCTTTCTGCATCAAGGTCTCAAACATCATCCTGAAATGCATGGTCTTTTTGGGGGTCATCTCCACTGGGTTCGCCAGGTTGACAACCTTCAGTGTTGCTAGCGACAAGGAGAAGTTTGCGAGCATCTCTGCAACTAGTTTTGCAAGGTTCATGGACCGACTCAACTCCATCTCATCTAGCTCCTTAAAACGGTCCCAGATGCAGTACTGCAATGACACCAAAATAAAATAGGAATACACAAATGTTAAAATTGATACAAGTCTGATATCAATTTATCTTCATGCACACATGTTGCATCTATTAAATATCTACGAGTATATGTTAAGGAAAAGGTATACTTGCTCCGCAAACGAAGCAGTAAAGCACTAACTTGTGAGGCAGAATACCTTTACTGTAGTCTATAGATATGGAAAATTATAAGAATGCAATGTCATACCTGTAAACTGAACTTATGATTCTTATCATGGCTGCATAGCTTGGAGGCAAGGACTGTGTAATATTTATTGAAAGTCTTTTCTTGCAGACAACAGTCAACAATGACTCTCATAATTTCTCGATCCTGCACAGCAATAGAGAGAAAAAAGTTAAATAATATTGACACACGTACACACAGAAAACAGCATCTCGCAGGAAAAAAAACAATGCAGACCTGCTTCCCAGATAGGTCCAGCCTCAGGATCTTGTCAAAAGCGTCTACATAGTCTTCAGCGCTCATTATGATGCAAAAGATTGCTCTTCGTATATCTGTGTTCATCCGCTGGGCGGCTGCAAGCTGAACCAGTTTCTGTGCCTCTACAACCTCCTTGCTGATAACTGCTGCAACATCTTCAACATTGCCTGCTGTGGACGATACATCCCCTGACAACCACCACTGCCCTTTTTTCTCAGGATCCAACAGCTTACTCCATTTTAGCCCGCGCAAGAGGATATCTTCTGACTTTAGCTGCAGGCAAGCAAAAACAAAACAAATTATTAAATGAGCAGGAAAAGGTTTCTGTTCAGGCATCGGGAGATGAAGTTCTGGTACAAACCTTTTGAAGCCACTTTTTTACACGGGTATGCTGTGAAGGATCCTCTTTGGACCTTTTCTTGTTGTTCTTAATGTCACATATCGTCTCAAGCATAAACTCCATCTGCATGGCAAGTTAAACCAGATACAAAACTTAAAACTACTCCAACTTGAATTACTTTTTAAAACAGGTGCATAAAACAAGGCAACTCACTCGTTTACTATGTAGATCTGCTTTTCCATCTTCTCGGCCAGCTGAGCGCAATTTGGACTGCCTTACCGAGTTCTGAATGCTGAGTACAAAATCTTTCATTGCACCTGGGTCATCTCCCCGCAGCTTCATTCCACAGCCTGTCCACAAAGATAAAAACATATCCCGAGTTTCACTCAGAAACAGAATAACATGGGATGGTTCTATGACAGATTAACAGTTATTATGGTGTAAGATGAGTAAGGCATTGCAAAGGTTCTTTTTTTAAGCATGGAAAGACATTATAAATGCTACATACACTGCAGGATGGTTAACACTGTTGAGACATCCAGCTCTGTCAAGCGCTCACTCAGCACTGAGAGAAGATCATACACAAGATCGCTGCAACAATAAACAAAATCATCAGAACTTACTCTGACATGTTTATATAAAAAAGAGCACGCTATAGGTTCCAGTGAGACCACAGACCATGCAATGACGTCGAATATGCACAAATAAGAGAAAAGTAACATAAGATTTCTCACTGATAACCCATCGTCTTTTGAGTGCTCATCCTGTCACCAAGGGACGAAAAACTAACATAAGGAAAATATAACTAAACTGGAAACATCAAAAGATAAACATGATTTAAGTATCCTGAAACAAAGCAGATACATAGCAAGGCAGAAGGGATGGAGATATATTTAGGTAGAAAGAGACATGTAAAAGGTCCTTGTGTTATCTTAATCAGAATAGTCATACCTCAAAAGATTTCGCAAGAGAGGAAAGGATTTTGGCACTAAAGTCCATACCAACCAAGCATGTCATACCAGCAATAAAGGCTGCAAATACAGCAGCATACCTGCACAAATGAAACAACATATTTCATTAGTTCAGTTCACCAACCTCCTACCTTAGTAGAGTAGCATAACAAACAGAACAGAAGGTTTTCCCAAATGAAAGCTTTAGGATACCAATCCTTTCCAGTTTATCATCTGCCTACACATATGTCTTAAGGTTGATCCCTCGAACTCATTCTAAAATGATTACACAGAACCATTTTGTTAAAGTCTTCATTTTTCAACAAATATTGGAACTTTTAAGCTGTGAGCATGCTAACATAATAACCAAATAAATGTGACTTATACGGAAGATCCTTAACTGTTCGTTTCCACGAGGTCCCCGGGAACAACTTGCCAAAACTTCATCACCAATTAACTGACAGCCAACACCTCGTGGAACCGACTGTTAACAGATAAATAGGAATAGAACCAGAAGTACTAAGTCATTAATCAAGCTAAAACAGAAGATCTGAAAGAAGCTTCGCAATATAGTATTAGAAGGAAAAAAGGGGGAAGATATAGGACTATACACGAAAAATTGCAGCAACTTCCTGAGTAATAGACTCCACATTGGACTCCGAAAGCCTGTTCAGAAGTCCTGATGTATACAGGAAATGAAACCATCCATGAGAATATGGTTCCAAACAAAATGGATAGAATGATAAGGAAATCAGAAATGTGTTGCATAAAACTGAAAAAAAAGGGATAGAATTGGAAGTCACACCTCTCACTCTCCGGCGTAACAGAGAGATTTCTTCTGATTCTGAACTAGAAATAGCACGGAGACTAGGAGGTACATACTTCGCCTTTGACACCGGGGGTGTTTCAACCACATTAGGCTCTTCATCCTCAGATTCGTGAACTGATACATCACTTTCTTCAGCCATTTCCACACCTCCACCACCTGGTTCCTCCGAAGCATCGTCCTTCACTTTCTTATTTTTCCTCTTTTTTTTCTTCTTGTCTACCTTATTATCATCCACTACCTTCCCACTGCCCTCCTCCATGGCATCATCTTTCACATTCTTATTTTTCCTGCTCCGTTTTTTCTTTTCTGGTTTAGTATCTTTTGTTTCACCATCCGAACCATAGTCACCGCAAAATCCGAGGTCCGCAAAAAGATCGTCCATACCATCATCTGGACCTCCCAGCTTTCCTTTTTTCACCCTGAGCTTTTTTGCAAGCTTCTTCTCCATCTCCAGATCCTCCTCTCTGCCCACGGCAGCACCACCCATCTCCATTTCAAGATACTCCTGGAATTTGGACTTGGGCTTGTGGCTATCCTCAGGCTCCCTCCTCCTCTTCTTGGGTTCTTTCTTTGGTTTTACCTCCTCTGCTGGACTAGGTTCCATGGACACCACTGTCGTCTTCTTATTTTTGCCACCCTGAATCAAGATAATTCCACCCGTCAAAATTAAAATCTTAATCTACCAAGAAATGACTGATACTCTTCTCTACTTTCTTTTAAAGATTTCGGTGCGCTCACCTGGTGCTGAACCCAAGAGAGAAACCGCAGCTTGTGCTTCTCCGATCTCGCTTCCTTTCGCTTCTCCTTGCGAGACTTCTGCTCTTCCTTTCCTGAGGAAAAGAAAAAAAATACCAACAGAACAGACGGCGCTGTAAATTCACCACAGGACATGCCCGCCTTTACTGAAGATTATAGCAACAATACCAGGAAGAAATTTACCAGTCATGATTTCTCCTCCAATCTGATCCACGCTCCTGCCCTCCTTGCTTGCCACTCAGTCAGAGCTGGTAAAACAACCACAGATGATTAGCATCAGTGGGTTTTTTCTCCCTGTTATTTCTTCTGCTGAAATCACTTTCTTAATTATCAGGATTCCTTTATCCAGGTTTTCCATAATGTAGAAAGCATGATTTGTGTCACATGATGCCGCAAACCGGATACATGATTTCATACTGTTGTTTACACCTGTTAGTGGCAGACCCAGCAATTAAATGGAGGGTGTGCACACTCCAAAAGAAAAAAAAAATCAACCTAATCCAAGTGCCATACTACACTATTTGGCAAAACATAACATAAACAGCTGAAACAAGGCTCACAACATTGTAGTTTAGGAAATAAATTCCAAATTTCTTGAAATTGCCTGATTGGGGTTCATGTGAGCTCCTCTTACAAACATCCAATTTCTCATTGCACGGTTGGCTACTGGACAGCAGTGGCGGAGCTACAAACGAACTGTTGCGTGGGCCAAGCTAAAGAAGAACGTGAAAATTTTCAAATTCTGAACGTTGTCATTAGTAAGTAACCTCTGTTCCCATTTGTTACAAGATGAAAAGTGAGTAGATATAAACAAAAGAAGCTATACCAAAATACGTGCGGCGTGGGGTCGTGGGTCGGCCAACTCGCCGTCCGCGTGCTGCTGTGTGCCGGTGGGCTGGTCGTCCGTGGGCGGTGGGCAGCGGGCGATTTGTGCCGCTGGCCAGTGGCGGCGCCGCGGGGGCCGGCGGCTGCTGTGGCGATCCGGCGGCTTGGACGAAAGGTTAGCGAGCAGGCGGCGGCGGGGACGATGGATAGAGAAACCCTTCGGCCCCGCTTGGTTCGCCGTTTTGGGGCCCAATACACCTGTAAACTATACCCCTGTGAAATAAAAACGGGTGGGCTTCACATTTATTTTTTCAGGGGTGGGTGGGCTTCGCATAAGCCACTGGAACGGGCGCCCGTATATCTCGCCTTCAGCGAGACGGCTCGAGTTAGGCCGGCCCAGGCGCACGGGAACATTCAGCCTGGTCTTCAGTTTTGTTTTTATGCGCGTTTTTTCGTTTTTTTATTTCCACTTAATTGCTTTTATACATCCAAATACTCTAAAAATATATTTCACAAATTACTCTACATAAAAAATTTAAAAATGTTTACCAAGAATTTAAAAATGTCAAATGTGCATAGAGAAATTTTTTATCACATATACAAAAAATGTATGCAGAAAAAAATGTATGAAACAATATGAGCATGTATTTTAAAATAATTAATCAAGAATTTGAAAACTGCTTGAAAATGTTACTCAAGACTTTGGAAAATGTTAAATGTGTATAGAAAAAAATGTTGACCATGTATAAAAAATGATTATTTTTATCACATATGTAAAATAGTTAATCAACCATGTTAGAAAATGTTGAAAATATTTTAAAAATGTTAATCAAGCATTTGAAAAATGCTAAACGTGCATAGAAAACATGTTGACCATGTAATAAGTAATGATGATTTTTTATCATGTACTCCCTCCGTCCCTAAATATAAGTCTTTTTATAGATTCCAATATTGACTACATATGAAGTAAAATGAGTGAATTTAGACTTTAAAATATTCTATAACATCCGTACATAGTCTATATTGAAATCCCTAAAAGACTTATATTTAGAAACGGAGAGAGTATATAAAAATGTTAATCAACCATTTGAAAAATAGTTGAACAAGTATTTTTAAAATGTTAATAAAACATTTGAAAAAAGTTAAATGTGTATAGTGAAAATGTTAACCATGTATTAAAAATATGATGAACACTTTGATCATGTATATAAAAAAGTTAATCAAGCATTTGAAGAAAATTGAACAAGTATTTGAAACAAATTTATCAAGCATTCGAAACATGTTTAACGTGTATAGATTTTCTTTATCATGTGTTAAAAAATAATTTTGTATTTGAAAAATGTTAATCATGAATTCAAAAATATTTAAAAGTGTGTATAGACACAATGTTGACCATGTATTCAAAAAAATGTTAATCTTGTATTTGAAAAATGTTAATTAATACTTAAAAATATGTATGGAAATTCTTTGACCATGTATTCAAAAAAGGGCAAATTTGTAATAAAAAATATTAAACATGCATCAGAAAAAAAAATTTGACATATACAAAAATGCAGAGTGAAAATCAAAAGAAACATAAGAAAAAACAACACACACAAAAAGAGGAGAAATAAGAAAACCAAGCAAAAACAAAAAATTGATGAGAAACGAGAAAGAAAGGAACAAAACTTTAGGAAAAAGGGATAAAAGAAAAACCCAATGAAAATTGAAAAATAAATAAAGAAAAAATGAAAAAGAAAGAAAAAACAAATTAAAAAGGAGAAAAAACCGGTGAAGAAACAAAATGGAAAAAACTTGAAAAAAAGGGACAAGAAAAGAGTGAAAACCCATATCATTTCGACTTAAGTAGTCCCGCCTTTAAATAGCACCAACTCGTGCCAAGCGCAGTTTCTTGCAGCGTCTCCTATCGACTAGAAGACTTGACACATGCATCGTGGCTGTCGTGGATGAGCCGTGTCGCACCGCACCTCCCATGCCTGCGACAGCACCATTTGCCTTCAACGTTTGCGTGCCCGCGCCCTGCCGACGGAGAAAGAAGTCGGCTTCATGGAGATCGACGAGGCTGCTTCCAGCATGTTCGTGTCCGCTGCCATCATCGAGGAGAGGGAGAACATGGGAGCTTGTTGCCGCTTGGGTTCCATGAAGGCCACGGGTGTCCCTGTTCCCTCTGGCTAAAGCACATTTCAGCGATTCTACTACGATGAGCGGTGCTGCCGGACATGGGGAAGCGAGCCGCCCTTTGCGTTCAAGCATATACCTCCAGGGCTCACAGTAGTCCGATGAGCGGGTTGACAGACATGGGGAAGACAATGAAGATCCGCCGCGAGCGGCCATAGACTTGAGGGTATTCGTGTTGTGAGATCGGAAATCCGCCGTAGCCAGCCGTAGACTAGTTTTCCTTAGTCCGGAATAGTTTTAGTTGAAAATCGTCCAAAATGTAATGAATTTCATATGATTTTATATGAAATCTGTTGCGTTTGCATGAATTTCTTACGATTAGTCCCAACAATGCTTGAAATGTATGATGGCAGCGTTGGATGCCCGGCTCCCGCACCAATGTACGTGTACTGATCCTCTCCTGTCTGCGGACAGATGCTAGAGCAAAATTACGGATCAATGTTAGAGATGGCCTAAGGCACGACGACGACACACTCCTGGCCGCGATGGTGACTCGCTCGTGACCTTGTTGACGACGTTGACCGACAGCCTTTACTTGACGGTGATGGCGACTCACTTCTGCTCCAAGTGGCCTCCTCTGATTTGCCAAGGTATCCCCTCCTCCTCTTCCCCCCTTCCCGTTCTTAGTTGGGGGCAGAGTGCACCTCCTTGGCGACATGGTCGTCCAGCTTGGTGATGATGAGTCCGAACCCTCTTATCAGTTACAACCGGATTTACGACCAACGAACCAAGCACATCTTATATCTTATACAATAAAAAAAATACATGCGTGTATCAGTATTTTGTTGGGGCCTTGTAAAATATAGTCACAGCCGGAAAAGAAATCCAACAATCCAATCAAGGCCTCTTCCGTTCGGGGAAGGGTTTCGCTTTTGCAGGCAAGCCCCCGACTATCTGCCAGTCTCCACCCACCCCCCAGCCAGAGACCGCGAGCACGATCTGTCCGTTGCTTCGAAAACGGACGGCCGCGATCCCTTCCGTCGCCTCAGCGGGCGCGAGTTTCGGCAGTTCTCCCGGCTCTGTTTCCCTCCCAGCCTCCCAGGAGAGAGAGAGGCAGAAGCGGCGCCTAAACCCCACTCCGACTCCCGAATCCCCCGGGGAGAGGAAAAAGCCCTCATTTTTTGTCGCCGGATCCCCCGTCCGCTTCCTCCTTGCCCCCCGCTGCACCTCCACGAACCATCGCGGAGGCGCCGCCGCTCTTGGAGTCGCCCCCCGCCCACGCCCCCGCAGATCTCCGGCGGACCCCCTGGTACGGCGGTTGTGTTTTTTATTGTTCCTTCGGTTCTTTCCCCAAATGTGTGTCCCCCATCTATCTTTTCTTCTGTTTTCTTATTATTGTGGTGCTATTAAACGGATGAGGGTCTAGGGTTGGTGTTGATTGGTGAGGCGTGTGTGTGCAGATTCGTGGCTGTCTCGCCATGGACGGCGGGGAGACCCAGGTCGTGGACGACGGAGGGACGCCGCCATTGGGTGAGGTTCCTGGTTTTGTTCTTTCCATGAGCGGTTCGTGTAAATGTGCTGACCTTAGGTTTGTGGCCGCTGCGAATAGGGTCTCCTGTTAGCTCCGGCGACACGACCCAGAGCGGGGGCGAGGAGGATGACAACGGTCTGAGATTAGGGTCTCCAGTTAGCTCTGGTGACACGACGCAGAGCGGGGGCGAGGACGATGGCGACGCCGGTGTGCTGTATGGCGAGACGCAGCCGCTGGACGACGACGAGGAGACCGAGGCGGTTGATGATGAATTTGAGGGGGAAGGGGAGGAGAGGATGTCTGAAGACACGCAGGTGGTGGAGGACTCAGAGGATGATGCCCGTGGCGTCGCTGGGCAGACGCAGGCAGTAGAGGAGGAGGAAGTGGAAGATGGTGACAGCACGGAGGATGAAGCTGGTGATGGGGATAGGACCCAGTTGGTTGAAGAATGTGAGGTTGAGGATGGTGGGAGCGGCGAGACCCAGTTGGTCGAGGAATGTCAGGAAGAGGAGAGAGTAAATGATAGCAGCGATGATGAGGCTGCTGTTCAACAGGGGACGACCCAGTTGGTCGAGGAATGTCAGGAAGAGGAGAGGGTAAATGATAGCAGCGATGATGACGCTGCCGATCAACGTGGGATGACCCAGTTGGTTGAAGACTCGGATAAAGAGATGGGTGATGATGGTGATGATGAGTTGAGCCAGGGCACTCAAGTGCAAAGTGACGATGATGGCCTGCCAAATAATGAGACAGATGTGAAGGATTATGCCGAGGATTCGGTAGATTCTGATGCTTCCACGGAAGAAGAAGCTGACACAGGTTAGTTATCACTGGCTAACTATGCCTTTCTAGTCACATAGCTCCACATTGTCTCTGTATAATGTAAGATTCCATTAAAGTTCATTCTGGGATGTTCAATGTGCACCTTGCGGTCATTGTCCTGCGATTTTCAATAGTTATCCATGAACAGATGTGCAAAGTCAGAAGTCATACATTTGGTTGCAAACTGTACTCTGACTCAGTTGAAAATGTGGTCCCATCACGTTTTTGTTCCTGATGTTTGTTACTCCTGGCAAAGAGGTGATTAAGCTTTAGGTCTCTTGCAGTTATATCCATGATTTATTTTTTGTTGCTACAAGAGAAGTAACATGACAAATTATTGTCATTAGTAAAAAAAAAGTTCTTAATACCTCTAGTTTAACATGATAAAGATTTGCACACTTTCATTGGTTTAACCTTACTCGCCGGAGATCTTGCCTATGCTTGTATCTAATAGTTCTAGCTACTCCAAGGGTAATGCAAGTATCAGCAATTAGGCACACCATTTCTTAAGTACACATGAATGTTTTTGGACACACAAGTAATGTGGTAATTGGATCTACTTGAATATGGTTTTCTCTGGCTTTTCATCCAGAAATTTTCCATTTTGCAAAATTCTAGGCCAATAGGCTCTTGTTATACACATGTGATGTTCTGTGGGAAGCATGCTCAGTCCTGGTTGATCCTTATATTGTGAATGAAGGCTTGTAAATCATTAGTGTATTTTGTTGTTTTTCATTCAATACAGATGCCATGATGTTACACAAATCTGATACTCAAGACATCCCTTGGTCGTCAAATTTATTTTCCTGAATTAGAACATGAAGAACATTTTTGTTCATATCTTAACCTTAGTTTCCCTACTAAAATTGTAGCAATAAACTGAAATCTAGTTTTTTTTTTGTTTTCTAACATGCTCTCCTGTGACAAACATGTGATCTTGCCACAGTCAGAAGTTTGGGACGAGGGAAAAGGCATGATTCGACCAATGGAACATTTCTCCGAACGGAAATTGTAGACAACTCTACCTCGTGTAATGCGTCCTTTGGTGATTGCCCAGGTCGTGGGATTGATGACGGGTCTTTTGGTTATGTACAGAGCCATGAAAAAGATGGGAGTAAAAGCAAAGGCAGGTGCTCAACAGCAAAGAAGCTTTTTGCTGACACAACGAACGAAGAGAATGAAATCAAGAGCAGGTGTTTGGCTGGACTAAGCTATCTCGGATCACAGGAGCCTGGTGAGCTATCTCAAGCAAATGCTTTGGACTTTGTGGAAGGGTTGATCTCAATTAATGGCGGCATATCGTCTCAAGAACCAACACCAAAAAAATTAGAAAAAGCAAAGCCACCTGTTTCAATTAAGATGGGAACTTTACTATTGGCTGAGAAGGTTGACCGGCATAGAAGTTCCAGAGGAAAGGCAGAAGTCTTTGCATGGGTGGATAGTCGCGAGGATGATGGCGGAGGTGATTTTTTCAGGAAAAACAAGGATATCTTGTTGCAACAATCAGCTGGCAGAGGGAAATCAGACATTCCCAGGCCAAAGAAGTGCTCCACAAAAATTGCACCTCCTGACAAGAAAATAATAGAGGGACGCAAAAGGAGAACGAAGTCCAAACTTTGTGACAAGACTGAAACTTTACCTTCATCGGATTCGAGACTACTCAAAAGTGAGGTGAAGAGTAAGATGGCTTCTAGAAAAAGGACTAAGAAAAACCTTTTGAAAGACTTGGATGATCATCTATCAACTGCCAAACCTATTGAAAGACAGCAGGAAAAGGTCAGTGTGGATTTGCATGATGTTGGTCAGGATACTCAAATGGCTATCGAAGCTATAGAAGCACTGGCACAAAGTTCCCCTGCTGAAAACTTGTCAGCCGAAGTTGAACCTCCAGTGAAGAGAGATCTGAGAGTTGTATCTAAAGTAGAAAAAAGTAACCCAAAGAGTGACCCTCCTAGAAAGAGAACCAGCAGCGTCCAGGAAGGTGTCACGACACGTTCTAAAAGAATAAAAGTAACTGAGATGAACCACAAACCTCAGAAAGACGTGCGACAAAATTTAGAAGATCGTGCAACAAAGACGAAACATAAGCAGGCAAAGCCAGTACCACAGAAGAATAAAGTTACGAAGATAGTTGATGGAAATAAGTATGACAGTACACCTATTGCTCATCGAACAAGGCACACTGGTAGAAATAACCTCTATGAGTCTCCTGAGTTATGTTCTAATAAGAACTTAAAGAAGGCCACTGTTGGAGAAGTAAGAAATAACCATAGTGAACATGTACTCGAGAGACCGATGATTAGTGAGAGAACCGCAGAATATGGTTCGGATTCTGTGTTAAAAGAAAACACAGAGAATACATGTGCAAATAATGCTCAGGGTCTTCAGCAAAGTACTGATGCAAGCATACGGCATACCGGTGCAAATGTTGCTCAGAACCTTGAACCATTAAGAGATGAACCAACAACTCATGTCTTCCGCAGAGAGCCCTCATCTCACCCCAAACAGAGAAGAACACCTACTGCAGTGGTACAGGCAAAGGCTCCTGCAGTTACCGAGGCTGCTACAGGTCATGATGTACAACCAGAAGTGACAAGGCCATCCAAGAAAAGACGGATTTTTATTAGCAGTTCAGAACTGCTAACGTATGCAAGGAGGGAGCGCTCTGATTGCAGATCAACTTCTTTGCTGTCTAGTATTATCACACAATCATCAGCTGCTTCTCCTGTACTTGATTCTTCATCGGGAGTTAACAGCAAAACTTCTCGTTTTAGTACCTCTGATCGGCGACAAAAGAAACCACCCGGTGTTAAGGATGCAAGCAACTCACCAAAATGTAACTCTCCAGTTCCGAATAGTGCCCTGAAAACACCTTCTAAAGTGGTAAACAAATTGTCGCCTGCTTTCAGTCCTCTAAATCCATCGAAAGCTTCGAATAGGAGCTTGTTGAAATCCTCTGTTGCCAAAGAGCTGCTGGAGTTAGATCCTGAAAATGCTCTACCAAGTCGATACCGAAAGGATTCTAGAAGAAAAGATATGACCAGTTGCAGTATTATTTTCAGCCATCATTTGGATGAGGATGTGATCAAGCGTCAGAAGAAGGTAGCTACTATATTTCTGTGTTGGTACATTCTAGTCATTAATTATTTGAAATGAGGTATAATTGTAACGCTATGTTGTAGATCTTGGCACGCTTAGGAGCCCATGAAGCACTTTCCGTTGCAGATGCAACACATTTTGTGGCGGATGGTTTTTACCGCACAAAGAATATGCTGGAGGCAGTTACACGTGGCAAACTGGTAGTGACATCAATGTGGCTTGAAAGTTGTGGAGCAGCAGGCTGTTTTGTAAACGATAAGAAGTATATTCTGAGGGATGCCAAAAAGGAAAAGGAGATGGGTTTCAGCATGCCTATATCACTGGCCTCAGCTTGCAAGAGTCCTCTGCTGTTGGTAAAGTGAATTGTATAATTTTCTTTTGCCTCAGTCTTTCCTAGATCGTTTTCTAATTATATTTATTAAAAAAATGTAGGGGAAAAGAGTGTTTGTGACACAAAATGTGAAGCCAAGTCGGGAGGTGGTGACAAGCTTGGTTTCCGCATCTTCTGGGCAGGTTATTGCCATATATTCTTTTTGAAAAATACTTGATGTTCTTTGTGTTAAATGGCATGTTTACATTGGCTGGATGATATCTAGAATCAGATGTATAGGATCTGCTTGGAACCATTTGCTAGTGTCAATTTTGCAGTCTGTATGGTAATGTCATGTGAAACCAATAAGCCTATTCTGTTCATGAATAAAGCCGTCAAAAAAATATTAGCTGGCTATCAGGCCAAATGTTTGATTAATCTTTTTGTACAAAAGGAAGATTATTTTTACTTATTTAGGTACTCTGCTTTTAGGATTCATGAAGTTACACAAAACTGCAGATCTTTACTCATTCAGGTACTCTGGTTTTAGGGTTCATTAAGTTCCAGAAAACTGCAGAATGTTTTACTTATTTAGGTACCCACAAAGTTCTTGATTTGCAGAAAGATGCAGTTCTGTCCTTTAACTTTGTGGATTTTGTGCAGCCATTGGAGAGGATGGGTAGGTCCATAAGGAAGGAAAAGGAAGCACCAGATGACCTACTGGTCATCTCATGTGAAGAGGACTACGAAACATGCGCTCCACTCGTCGAGAAAGGTTATGATTAGTTATATCGTATATCTCACTCTGCTCCATATTTTGTCGTCCAGAATCAGAATCTGGACTGCCAGCTTATGTAAAGATGAACCTGCAGGTGTTGATGTTTTCGATGCGGAGCTTCTGCTGAACGGTATAGTCACCCAGAAGCTCGATTACGAGAGGTTTGTGACGAAACCCTGATGCTAGGCTTGTTTCAAATAATTTAAACTTGAATTTTCCCTTGATAGATGACCAAAGCCGTTGTTTGTTGATCTGCATGCAGACACCGCCTTTTCTTGGACCGTGTGAAGCAGACCCGCTCGACGAGGTGGCTGAAAGACGGTGCCCACGGGCGGTTTGTGCCCGTATCGAAGAGTTGATACCATAGCAGTGTAAATGTATGATGTGGTACAGCCCATGCCTGTTTTATGCCCATCCTCGAGTTCTAGCTCGGTTGTGATTAAAATCTGTAAGTTGTAGGGTGTTTATATGTGTCTCGGTTGCTTTAAACCTTTGTTTGCATGCATCTTGGTCACGCTTGTAGCTGCTCATGAGTTATGATGGCCAGTTTCTAATGGCTGCCTTGATCCTCCTCTCTTAATACCCCCTCTGTTTTTATTTACTCTGCATATTAGCTTTGACCTAAGTCAAACTTTAGACCAAGTTCATCGAAAGCAATCTAAACTTTCACAATTAAAAATATATGTGGTATGAAAATATACTGAATGATGAGTCTAATGGTATTGACTTGGTATTGTAGATGTTTTATTTTTTGTATAAACTTGGTCAAAGTTTAGAAAGTTTGACCTGAGACAAAGCTAATATGTGAAGTAAATAGAAATGGGGGAGTAGTTATTATGGTGAAGTGGCAATCACATGAAAACCCTCACTGATAACTAATTCATCTTGATGTTCTCACTGATACCTAGTCGATAACGAAGCTGATAATTCCATCCATTTTTGTTGGGGCAGTTTTAACTTGTTCATTGAGAAGTGATCTAGCTTCTGAGATACATGACATTCTTTAAACTTGATCTTTTCCTGTTCTTCTCGGCTGGACCCTATAAATCCTTGTTCGGTTACACCCCTTCTCAAAGGGATTGAAGAGGATTGGAGGGGACTTTAACTTGTACTCCGTAGGAGATTTAATCCCCTCCAATCCATGCCCTTCCCCTGAATTCCCTGTCAACCGAACAAGGTCTTAAGGTTGTCTCTGGAACCAAACACTATATCACTCGGGAATGCATCGAGGAACTACGGGTGTGTTTGGTTCAGGAACGAAGTGTAATGGAATGGAATGGTTCCGTTCCACGGGAATGGAATGGTTCCATCTCTGTGTTTAGTATGAATAATGAGGTGGAATGGAATGGTTACGTCTCAATGTTTGGTTGGTGGAATGGAATGGAATGAAAAATATTCAAATTAGTGTTTACTTTTTGTCAATATATGCAAAATTGATTGTATTTTGAGAAGCATTTCATTTAAATTCCAAAACAACATTTTCTTTTTCTTTTCATCACCACTAATTTGTAATTTGCTTCACAAATATTCCAATAAAACGACATCATTAGTCTATATATAATTTTAATGCACAAATTTACAATTGCAAAAGGCAAAAGAAAACATGTGCAAATAGACAACGAAATTTGTCATCAATCTCAATAAGCATGTACAAATAGACAGAACAATTGCAAAAGGCAAGAACCGCTGCTGGCACCCAAGCCGGCCGCCGTCGCCCGCCAAAAAAAAGGGCACTGCTAGGATTCGAACCAAGTACCTCTCCAGTCAAAGAACACCAGTGTAACCACGCGGCCGCCGGGAGGGATCAAGTTACCTTTTAATATTTCCATCTATTATTCGTTCTCCTCCCATTTTTTTGTTCTCTTTTCTTCTTTGTCTTGTCCGATGAATTGGTTCGCAAGTACATGAACGTTTTGTTCAAATCGTGAACTTTTTTTGAAATTCATAAACTTTTTTAAAAATTTGATGAACTTTTTTTAAATTCGATGAACTATTTTTCAAATTTGATGAACTATTTTCGAATTTCGATGAACTTTTTTCAATGTTGATGATTTTTTTTTTCAAAATCGATGAACTTTTTTTAAAAATTGATGAACTTTTTTCAAAATCGATGAACCTTTTTTGAATTTTGATGAACGTTTTTCAAATCTGTGAACTTTTTCTCCAGATTCGTGAACTGTTTTTTCAAATGATGAACCTATTTCAAAATCGATAGAATTTCTTCTCAAAATGGTGAACATTTTTTTAAAATCGATTAATTTGTTTTAAAACAAATGAACTGTTCTGTAATTTATGAACTTTTTCCCAAATGTTTTGGAAAAAAATTAAAAATCAAAGCGCTACAGTAGTGTACTTAAAGTCCTTTGCCTGTATTTGGTCAGTAGCGCAAAGGAGCTCAGGTGGTTACCATTCTCGTTCGTTGTTCTAACGCAGAGTTTGATACTTGCTGAGAATGAATTTAGGGTGTTTTTTTTTTTTTGCTTTTTTCACGCCCCTGTAGATTGTTGCTGGGCCGGCCCAGTCGGATTGGCTTCGGGCGCCGATACGAGAAACCGGCGCTGAGAGCGCCGGTTAGGAGCTCCCTTCGTTTCGGGAGGACGAGTTGGTTCCGGTCCCTGATCCAACTAAACACGAGGACGAGGCCCAGGGACGGAATGGACCCGTTCCATTCCGGCCCGTGATCGAAAGCAAACACACCCTACAATTCTCTTTCACGAGGAACTGAGGATGCAGTCTGAATGTGGCTACGAGTCGGGACCGGTGGTCCAGTCCGTTGCATACATAGACCTTGAAAGGAAACAAACACACTACGCCTGGGATCTCTACTCCTATAAAAATCTGAGTTGGTGATGATGATGTGCCTGCCATCTTTCATTTACAGCCATCCGATTTGCATCCAACGCGTCTGAGACAAACTATGTCAATTTTACAAATAACCCCCTGCCACTCCAGTTCAGTGTTTAGCCAATCTCTACCCCACCTCATCTAGCGCCATCTCAGGAAAGAAAGAAGGATCTGGACAGGTCGGTGCCGTCGTTAGTTCGCCCCCAGGCTCCATTGCCGACCACTACCACAAACCCCTCCTCGTCGTCTCCACCACCCCCTTCCCTGTCTCCCTGACTTCGACCTGGGTAAGTATGCTGCCGATTAGGACTGGACACGAGCCAAGCCGAATTCAGACAGAGCCATGTTAGCTCGCTCGGAAGCAGCCAGCTCGGCTGGGTGATGCCAACGAGCTGCATATGGGTGGCTCGGCTCGTTCTGCACTGGCTCTGTTTAGCCTGAGCGGCTCGTGAGTGGATGGACAAGGGAGGTGCATGCTGTGGATGTGCTGTGAGTGATGGTGGTCACCGCCGGCCACCAGGGCGTGCCCGTGTGGCATGACCGGCCGGTGCATGCCAGAGCAAGTGGCGGTGCGGCGTTGAGGCGGAGGGCACGCACCTGCCAACGTTGGTGAGGACGCAACACAAGCAGAGAAGAACATGGGTAGCAACGCGTGAGCATCTGCGTGCGTGTGTGCGCTCGGCGACGAAAGCATGCCTGTGTGCGTGCGGCGGGGACGGATTATGAATGCGTTGGGAAGAAGAAGAAAATGTAAGAGGGAGGGAGGTGCGAGCAACAGCTGTGTGCGTCGGCGGGGGGATGGATGCATCGCGTGGGTCAGTGGGTACATACTGCTCGTCTAGGTCACCAAATAAGGATAGCTTCGTATTGGGCTTGGGCTGCTCTTGTAGCCTATACATTTTGCTGCTAATTTTAAAAAAATACTGGGCTGGAAACGAGCCACAGCCCCAACATTTCACCTCCGGAGTCGTTCAAGCCCCAACGTTTCACTACCTCCCCTGTATTCTTGCTTCAGTAGCCCCAACTGCGACCACAATGTCTGTGTCCTTCCCTGTCTCCTCCAACACCAACCCCCACAAGTACGTTGGTGGCTACGCCCTGCTCATCCTCGGCGGCGCAGCCACCACCTACTATTATTTCCCCTTCCCGTCAACGCAATCCATGTTGATCACACTCTCATAGATGAAATAGAGTGTGGGAGGTGAGATGCACTGCCCTTCGCCTTCTGATCTGACAAGGACCAATGTATGGGTATTGATGAAGAAGAAAATCTTCTTCTGCAGTTGCAGATATGTAATGGTAACATATGGAAGAAATGCCTATTCTGTAGTTGCTCGGCCCGACTCAGCTCGGCACGACAAGGATCTAATTATAGGTTCGTCCTATTTTTTTACTTGATTGTTGCATAAGAAATGCCAGAAGGAAAATGTGACATGAACTTGGCTCTTGAGCTCAAATAATATCAATAAAATTTAAAGAAATCTTTTGGAAACAAACATGTAGAACTATTTGTGCAACATTTCATGAAAAAATAACATTAATGTTGGACTAGAAAAATAAACAAATCATTAAAAAACTATTTTAAAGCTTTTTTTTGGCAAAGCACCACAAGTGTTTTTTCTTCATGAAGTTTTGCATGCAGCTTGAACATTGGAACGTGTTTGTTTGCAAGAATAGGTTTGTTATGTTTGCTATTCTGTCTGCATTTACTCTTCACCCGGATGCTTGTGAGCTCAAAAACAGAATGAATATATCCAAAGAAACATATTGATATTTGTTACACATGAGATGACCACCGCATAAGTTGTGAAATAAACTACTCTAGATCAATGCATTTTGGTTAGCCGTGCAACGCACGGGCATCTTACTAGTAGAAGAAGAATCACGTGAAGCAATCACAGGCTTCGTTCCTCTTATGAAAGAGTTGGCTTAGCTAGCACCAAGGTTGTATGACAGCACCAACTATACTTACTCGTGACTCCATACAAATGGCGTAGGCGAGCAGCTATATATACCAACATGCCCTGCCATAGTTCAATCACTCAAGCGCAGACTACTTTTGGTTTATCGAATCTTACTGTTCAAGGAGGTCTATGTAGCGAGAAATGTTTGGCGTAGACCTTCGTTTGGTAGCGAGGGATCCTCACGGGATCCCGGCCCGTTCCCTGGGTGGAAAGCCCGTGTGGAGAGTCAGCCCTGGGCCAACTGCGTGGACATTTGGACGCTCGAGTCCATGTGGTTTTCTCGGCCCAATCACCCTTATTTCCCTGGGATCAGATCCACGACTGGCGACATCGGGAAATATTCCCCTGTTTCGCTCGCTTGCGACGCCCTCCCGCAGTTGCCTCTCCTCTCGGCAGTCTCCGCCTGCGCTTCTGTAGTGTGGGGGATTTGCACTTTCGAACCAAATGCCAATGTCAATATCCACGGGACTTCTAGTTGGCCAAGAATATTTCAACCGGTGCATCTACTCCCTGGAAATATCCACCCTAACATCCAAATGAAGCCTACAAGTGTTATGTTTTCGTGAGATACTGGAGTAAGCCAAATAAATAAGATACATTTTTATAAATGGTGAGGCAGCCTTGATGCTCTAGGATTGGGACAGTGGTTGCCAGTTTAGGGTCGCGAACATGTCAGCCGTTGATAGTGTGACGGATGTGCAGCCAGTGAGAACGTACAGGGCCCCGAAATTGAAGACCTTTCCGAGCACTACAGATCTTGAGCCCACCACCATCTGGCGTTTGGCCTATAAACCTCTTCCTTCAATGTATCTTTCCAAACCCTGGATAGACTTCGTTGGTTGCTCCCATATTATTGAAGAACTAATTGCTTATGTGTTCAATTAAAAGATAGAATTAAATGGCAAAGATAGTAAATCATGAGCCTAGTAGCAAGGAACTACGGAAAAGGACATTAGGAATGTAGTCAGAACCAGCATCACAAAACTTATGTATGTATTACCTATTGTACTAGTGCACACCATTAGGGCTGGAATTTTAACTTGAAACTTGCAAACTAAACGAGTAGCTCATGACTCGACTCGGCTTGAACTCGATGAGTAATGAGTCAAGCCGCGTTTTAATCTGAGTTTGTTAACACAATGAGTTTAACAAGCCGAGCTAACAAGTTACTCGTTTAGCTCATTAAGCTTGTTAATCAAAAGAGGTGTGAGATAAATATCAATATCATTGTTGATTGTTGTCATTTGTGGAGTGCACCAAATATGTCTTTAGTCTAAATTGTTGATTTTTGGTTTGTGAATAAAAGGTATTTTTTTGTTATTTACGTTTATAACGAGTTAAACAAGCTAGCTGCGAGTTACACGAGTTGAGCCGACTTCGAAGTTGAGCTCTTTATGATAATGAGTTGAGCCGAGCTAACTCACTATCTTAACGAGGTCTAACAGAGTCGAGCCGAGCTAGCTCGACTCGACTTGAATTTCATCCCTACACACCATTGCCATGAACTAGCTAATATAAGGACACTATGTATGTCCCCACAATGTATTCAAGAGAAAGCATCGCTTTGTTCGTTATATGGTGTCACTACAAATCAACACCTTTTATTCTAACCTTTATCTTAACCAGTAAATCAATTAAATGGACCAACTCTAACTAATTAATCCCAACTCTAGAACATGGGATTTTGTTGTTCTTGGGCAAATCTTTCATCTGATTCATCCAGCAAAACCTAATGGTATCACCAAGTGAGAGAATAACTATGTTGCACCTAGTGAAAGATCATGGATGTCGCCTAGAGGGAGGGGTGAATAGGCGCTTTAAAATAATTACGGTTTAGGCTTGAACAAATGCAAAATAAACCTAGCGGTTAATTTGTCAAGCACAAAACCTACAACAACTAGGCTCACCTATGTGCACCAACAACTTATGCTAAGCAAGATAAACAACTAAGTGATAGCAAGATATATGACAAGAAACAATATGGCTATCACAAAGTAAAGTGCATAAGTAAAGGTCTCGGGTAGAGATAACCAAGGCACGCGGAGATGACGATGTATCCCGAAGTTCACACCCTTGCGGATGCTAATCTCCGTTTGGAGCGGTGTGGAGGCACAATGCTCTCCAAGAAGCCACTAGGGCCACCGTAATCTCCTCACGCCCTCGCACAATGCAAGATGCCGTGATTCTACTACGGGACCCTTGAGGGCGGTCACCGAACCCGTACAAATGGCAACCCTTGGGGGCGGTCATCGAACCCGTACACTTTGGCAACCCTTGGGGACGGTCACCGGAACCCGTCAAAATGCTCGGGGCGATCTCCACAACCTAATTGGAGATCCCAACACTTGCCTAGAGCTTTACATCATAATGATTGAGCCCCGAACACCACCAACCGTCTAGGGCGCCCAAGCACCCAAGAGGAACAAGCTCAAGGGTACCAAGCACCCAAGAGTAATAAACTTCTCAACTTGTAACTTCCACGTATCACCGTGAAGAACTCAAACGGATGCACCAAATGCAATGGTAAGGGCACACGGAGTACCCAAGTCCTTCTCTCCCAAATCCCACCAAAGCAACTAATGCTAGGGAGGAAAATGAGAGGAAGAACGAAGAAGAGAACACGAAGAACTCCAAGATCTAGATCCAATGTGTTCCCCTCACAGAGAGGAGAAAGTAATTGGTGGAAACGTAGATCTAGATCTCCTCTCTCTTTTCCCTCAAGAACTAGCAAGAATCATTGGAGGGATTGAGAGAAAGCAAGCTCGAAGAAGGTCAACAATGGGGGAAGAACACGAGCTCAAAAGATAGGATACAATGGGGAAGAAGATCCCCTTTTATAGGTCCCCATGAATCTGCCCGTTATGTGTAGAAAATAGTAGGACCGGTACAACCGGTGCACGAACCGGTACAACAGGTCAAAGCAGAGGAAAAACCAACCTATAGGAAAAAGCCCTGAGCGGTACAACAGCCTGGGGAACCGGTAGTACTGGTCAAGCTGAACTAACCGGTACAACTGGTCAACAACCGCCCAAGAACCGCTCCAAAACAGAAACTAGTCCGGTGATAGAGCGGTACATGGCCGATACAACCTTTAGACCAATTCTGGAGCGGTACAACCGCTCCAAATACCCGGTACAACCTCTCTATGGGGCGGTACAACCTCTCTATGAAAAACAGGTAATATCAAAACAGCCACAACTTTCGCATATGAGCTCCGAATTCGACGAAATCAAGTTTGTTGGAAAGCTAAGGACAAGAGCAAACACAATCTTGATAGAAATATTAAGAAATAGCAATTGAGAAAATACACAAAATAAAAGAGTGAGAACACTTTCTCAATTAAGACCGGTAAAAACTCCAACATTGTCGTGGAATTGTCACGGCAGATGTCCTAGTGTGAGGACTTAGTCGTGGAGCCATCGCGTTGAGGTTAGCTTAAAGGGGTTAATCGGGACAAAGGACACGAGGAGTTTATACTGGTTCGGCCCCTTACGATGAAGGTAAAAGCCTAGTCCAGTTTGTAGTTGGTATTGCTAGGGTTTCGGTGAGCAGGGAGCGAATACGCTTGACCCGACTCTCGATCTGTTGTTTTTCTTCTCTTAAGCCACTGCTAGGTCGTCCACTTATATACACGGGTTGACGCCCTACGGCCCTTAGAGTCCCGGCCGGTTTATACAATGTATCCGGCTCGGTGACCTTTCTTACATACTTTACAATACAAGCTTTACATACATGGCGGTTTATATCTATGGGCCTTAAGCCGCCTTTGGGTCTGGGCCCTCTACTAAGCCTACCTATGAACCACCATATGATCTTGGGCTTCATTGTGATGAATCGTCATGGGGATGACCCGGCCCCTCCTGGGCGGGTCATACCTAATAGTTATATCCCCAACATTAGGCCTCGGGTTGATTTGAACTTGTTCATGTCAATCTTCAAGACTTAGAAAAATTCTTCCATATCCGCTGCAAAAACTTTGTAACCCGCCATGACGTCATCTCCAAGAATTTTGGAAACCCGCCACGACGTCATATTTAACGGATCTTTATCTTAATGTCTTCCCAAAAATCGAGGCGTCCAATTAGCTGGATAACCATCATTCGGCCTCCTCGTCTTTCACGCCTACCTATTTTCCTGTATCCTTATAAATAGGACCATAGGGTCATCTCTCATTCTTCTCCTTCTCCTTCCTTCCTCCTCGCAACACATCGTCCCGCACGAACCTTGTCGCCGTCGACCTCCGTCCTCGTCCTCGACTCTGGCCGCTGCATCGCCCTGAGTAGACCAGAGAACCGCGGCGCCACTCCGCTGTTCTAACAACACCAGTAAGCTTTACTTTCTCTGTCACAAATCTGCCATTAGGGTTTGTCGGTGTTCATCCGTGTTCGTCACCGTCCTTCTTTTTCTTTGTTTAGATCCATGTATTAGATCCAAAAACCATAGGAATCTTGCGCGGTAGTAGTTTTAGCACTTGTTTTAATACTAGATCATATCCCCACCGCGACAGATCTCCTCCAGGGCTCCTCTGCTTTTCCACGGTCACCTTTTGTAGATGAATTTATTCCCTTTTTTCTAAACAACGGTAGATCCAAATTTGTAACCTCCGTCTGCGGAAATTTGTTTATCCAGTACTTAGCCAATTTTTCTAATTTTGCTTTCGGCAACTCTTGAATATCTTAGTCATGGCGGCTTACCCTGCCGGCTTATCTTTTCTTCATATATCATTAGCCCTTGCTTAAGCCGCCATTATAAACATGCA
Organism: Triticum aestivum; assembly: GCF_018294505.1. Lineage (NCBI taxonomy): Eukaryota > Viridiplantae > Streptophyta > Magnoliopsida > Poales > Poaceae > Triticum > Triticum aestivum. The sequence goes on along the minus strand of NC_057794.1, from coordinate 110,950,709 downwards.
CTGTAATTGTTAACTTGTAATCCCACCAACTAATTTGAGCCGACAAACTATTTCCTTGTAGATTGTCCTTTCACCATGCTGGTGAAAACGATGACCACTTGTAATTGGGTCCCTTCCACAGTCACCGAGAGCACTTTGAAAGATTTCGTCACTGTTGGATAATTACCAGAGAAAAGTGTCATGCCTTATCGTGCTCCTGATCCGGCTGAAGAAATACCTCAACCGAAGGACGGTGAAATTATTGTCTTCACTGATCATATGACCCGGGGCTTCTCGCCGCCCGGCTCAAAATTCTTTAGAGATGTTCTGCAGTTTTTCAAACTCCATCCGCAAGATATCGGACCCAATTCCGTATCAAACATCTGTAACTTCCAAGTTTTATGTGAAGTTTACCTTCAAGAAGAACCTACTGTTGAACTCTTCAGGGAATACTTCTACCTGAACCGCCAGAACGAGTACACCAATGGTCCCATCTTGGAACTTGGCGGGATTTCAATTCAACGCCGACAAGATGCCATCTTCCCTCAAGTAGTCCTACCAAGCCATCCCAAGGACTGGAATCAAACATGGTTCTATTGTAAAGACATCTCACCGTCTGATGAGAATCCGATGCCGGGTTATCGTGCTGATCATCTTGACGCAAAGCACCCACTTCCTGATAAACTCACCCCTGCCGAACGCAAGAAACTTGTCCCCAAAATCAAAAAAGTTCAAGCCTTGTTAGGAAATGGCTTGACCAGAGTTGACTTGATCCGCTACTGGGTCGCATGGAGGATCATACCTTTAAGCCGCCGACCCGGCTTGATGTGTTCATACACAGGAGGAACTGATGATCCTTTACGCCATAGCTCTCTGTGTTTGACTGAACATGCCATCGTTGAAATGGCAACCACACTTTTCAATAGCAAATATGAAGACTGCAGCCTAGTGGGTTTGAATCCTTTTTGCAAGCTTAACCCGGCGCAAGAGGAAAATCTTTTTGACTTCTTTTTTCCTTCAGCGGTTTAAATATTGTATGAATTTCAACATGTCATCCTTCCACAGGCCAAATCTAACTTCTGGAAAGCCAAATATGACCATGAGGCTGCTAAAAAAGCTAGAGCTGCTGCAAGAGCCGCCAAGAAGACCGTCAGAAAGTCTAAGAAGAAACCAAATGCCTCTGATTTACCCAAGATGGATGACACCTCTGAGTCAGAGGTAGCCCTTGACTCCCTTGGCCTGTTTTTAACAACATTATTGACACTGACTATTGCCAGGATGACACGGGGACCAACCAGGCAGGCGAAGAAGAGGTAACTATTATTTCCTCCGACTCAGAACCTTTACCAAGGCAGAAACTTCGGCGGGTAACCCGGAAAGTAAGGTTTTCACACCCCTTGGCTTATTTAGATCCTCATTTTCTTTTGAAACGACAACAACATGAGAGCCGCCGCCAGACTCGGACCGGTGGAGATGACGATTTACCCTCCGGCTTACCGAATACCCCTCGGAAACGCCAAAATGAGGTTCTTTTTTAACCTGGACCCTTGTATTTACAAACGGAGTTACCTTTATTAATCACCCAATTTTGATTCCATCCTTGCAGGAGATTTGTCGTTCCTCCTCTGGTGATTCATCACAGACTCAATTGCCGGCTTTCAAGACCGCCCCGGGTAAAGATAATTATCCTTCTTCTGTACCTTTATATACGCATCCGTATACTGACTTATCCAAATTCTTTTTAGTGGTCAAGCAACGCCCAAGAAAGCAAAGGTGACAAAGCCGGCCGAGGATCCAAAAACTACTGAACCGGAGCAGTCAACCTTTGTGCCAGAACACGCTGAACAACCAGAGGACCCTGCTTTCAACGTTCAACCAGATCTACCTGAGCCGTCTGCGGATGAAACTGCTATTGACCCATCAAGTATTGAGCCGTCAAGCTCAGCTAACCCGCCAGAGAGGCACGATGATGACGTTTTAATCACTGGTACCAGTTTCGTTGAACCGGGGAACCCAACTATTCTGGCAAGACACTCTGCCAAACAAGAAGTTATGGAAAGGCAGAAGGTGAGGTTTGACGTCTCCCACTATGCTCACCTGAGTATTAGCGAAGTGTTATCTGGTTATCTCAGTCAAGTGCACTCCAGCCATGATTCAGAAAATGAGATGGTCAAACAGATGCACCAAAAATATGAGGTACGTTCTCCGGCTTATATAAGTTATATACCCTGCCAGCCTCCAAGTCTTCTGATTATGATAAGATTGAATGATCTGTAGACTTAGAATACTTAGAAGCCTCTGACTTAGACTCCCTCCAAGTCTGGTTTGCAACTAAACCAGATGCTTATAGTATTTCAATTGGCATGTGTAGTCCCCAAGGGTCGGTTTAATCGGTAGGAATGAGCCGGTCCTACTAGTCATTATGCAAAAGACAAAAAATTAACTACATATCTCTCCTGAGTCGGCTAGAACTGTCACAACCGGCTCCTCTTTAATAAGAAACCAAGCAATATGCATTAGCCCCCAAGTGCCAAGTGTTATTGCTTGCAAAACACTTGGGACTTGTTAGAAAGAACCAATTTCTTTGAAAAATTCCGTTTGATAGACATTAGCCCCCAAGTGCCAAGTGTTGTTTGCTTGCAAAGCACTTGGGACTTGTATTTTGTAATCCGCCATGAAATTGAACGAACTTATGTTGTATGTAGGATGCAACCACAGAACTGGAAACTCAATTGTCTGAGGCCAAGACTCGGCTGTCGGCTCAGGAGATTGAGACAAAAAGGCTGAATCTAAATTCCAGTTGAGTGCATCTGAGGCAGAGAAAGTGAAAACCAGCTTTACTGCGGAGAAAGAGGCTTGGGCCAATGAGAAGACTGCCTTGACGCAGCGGGCTGAGAAAGCCGAGGCCGCTCTGGAAGAGGTTACCACTGAACTCACTGGTTTAAAGAACCGTGTGTCTCAGATGGTTTCTGCAATCTTCGGTAAATCGCCTTGTTGTTTACCTAAAGTGAGTATTTGTCATCATAACGTAAGCCGCTTCTTAACCAACTGTGGAAACTTGCAGGTCCCACGAGTAGCAATCTGGGCCGAGACACGTTGGTCAATCTCAAGGCGGTTTACACGCTTATGGAGCAATTATATACTGGAGCTCAGCGGACTCTTGCCACTATCTCCCCAGTGATTCAAGGGCCGACTCTATTAAGTGATGTCTTGAAGAAGTTGTCTATCTTGCCAGCTCGGTTCCAAGAAATCAAGCGATCTTGTGTTAGAGCCGGAGCTGTAACAGCTTTAAGCCGTGCCAAAGCCTGGGTACCGGAATTAGACCCGGCGGATGTAGCCAGTGGATATCCCAGCCTCAAAGAAGATGGAACTCCTTTCGACCAAGAAGACTTTGCTGCTTGTGTCAAGGAAATTCGCCCTCATGCTACAATCGTTGTCGAAGAGACCTACCTTACCAAGTATCAGCCGGGTTATGACACAGATAATCAGAAGATGTTGACTCCTTCATATAAAGTGATGGACTTAATCCCGCCGATTCGTAAGCACACTTTCGCCCATGACATTGATCCATCTGACCTGATTGATGACGAGGCCGAATTTGTCGCCGTACATGGTTTTGACTGGTCCAAACCCAACTTCCAAACGGTGGAGGAGGACGAACCGGCGAGGGATGAGTCGTAACCTTCAAGTCAGCCGGGCCAAGATTCATAAACCGGGGCCGGTTTATCATCTACTGTGTGTGAAACTGAAAAACAATTATCCTTTTGAGCTCCAAATGCCTTGTAATAGGATAGCTTTAAACGTCTTGTTCTGCTATGCCATCGTGCATATTGTGCTGTTTATAATACTTCTTCATCCGTCGTGCGAAGTTATGATATATATGCCTGATGATATTATCAATCTTGAATCTTTTCCTGCCTGTGATATTTGATCACACCTATTGGTTCATAGTGCAGTAATGGTGATAGCCCAAAACTTCAAACACTGATAATTATCAGAGATTGTCGGCTTATGAACAAAGCCGGACCGGGTCAATAAACACCGGATATTATCTTTATTTCATACTGGCGACTTATAGTCAAAACCAGGCCGGGTCAATAAACACCGGTTAAAGTCATATATGACTCAGAAGGCATTATAAGCCTTATTGGTTTTCAACCATATATTACTATGTCACAAAAGGAAAAAATCTCAAAAAGACATGCAAAGCAACAAACAACAGAAAACCCAAGGCTTTCATAGGCCGCCAAGCCAAAATATCTTCTTTAATGAAACTAGCATTAGCCACTGGAAGGTACGCGCTGTCCGTGAGCCGACTCTCACGTTACCCAATCGACATTTTAACCCTAGATAAGTTCAGTTCTTATTTGAAGATAGACTTATCAGGAGTACGTGGGGTCAGAGTAGCATCGTGCATCATAGGCTGATTTATCCAAGTTTCAAGGAAGGCGGTTGTATCAGCCTGAGCTTCTCCTTGCTTTCCGTAAATTGTGCCCTCTCATGACAAACCGGCGTTTTAACCTTAACGAGTTCAGGGTCTTGTTTAAAAGATTGACTGTTAAGAGTTCGGTGGGTCAATCAGGATTACCTGATGGAGAAGCATCTGGCATACAGGCCGGATAACCTGGGGTTTTAGGTGAATACACCTGGCTTCCAAGCCTGGCTTTTATAGCCTATTACAAGGTTATGAACTCTGATAACCCACAAGTATAGGGGATCGCAACAGTTTTCGATAAGTAAGAGTGTCGAACCCAACGAGGAGCTAAAGGTAGAACAAATATTCCCTCAAGTTCTATCGACCACCGATACAACTCTACGCACGCTTGACGTTCGCTTTACCTAGAACAAGTATGAAACTAGAAGTACTTTGTAGGTGTTCTTGGATAGGTTTGCAAGATAATAAAGATTACGCAAATAAAAAGTAGGGGATGTTTAGGTAAAGACACAACTAAGTTAGTTTTAGTAAAGAGCTTTTTGTTACGAGAAAGTTATTTGTCCCTAGGCAATCGATAACTAGACCGGTAATCATTATTGTAATTTTATATGAGGGAGAGGCATAATCTAACATACTTTCTCTACTTGGATCATATGCACTTATGATTGGAACTCTAGCAAGCATCCGCATTTACTAAAGATCATTAAGGTAAAACCCAACCATAGCATTAAAGCATCAAGTCCTCTTTATCCCATACACAACAACCCCCTTACTCGGGTTTGTGTTTCAGTCACTCACGCAACCCACTATAAGTGAATCATGAACGTATTGCAACACCCTACAGCGGGGATCCCTCATGCTTGCGCGACACAGAGAGCACCATAGGACAGCACCAATAATAAAACATGCAACTCAAACCAATCTTGATCATCAAATAGCCCATAGGACAAAATTGATCTACTCAAACATCATAGGATAGCCATACATCATTGGGAAATAATATATAGCGTTGAGCACCATGTTTAATTAGAGATTACAACGGGTAAGAGAGAGGTTACACCGCTGCATAGAGGGGGGGAAGAGTTGGTGATGATGGCGGTGAAGTTGTTGGTGAAGATTGCGGTGATGATGATGGCCACGGCAGCGTTTCAGCGCCACCGAAAGAGAAGGGGAGAGGGGTCCCCTTCTTCTTCTTCTTCCTTGACCTCCTCCCTAGATGGGAGAAGGGTTTCCCCTCTGGTCCTTGGCCTCCATGGCGTGGGAGGGGCGAGAGCCCCTCCGAGATTGGATCTGTCTCTCTGTCTCTCTCTGTTTCTGCGTTCTCAGATTCTATCCTTTCACCATTTCTTATATTCATGGAGATCCGTAACTCCGATCGGGCTGAAATTTTAACACGATATCTATCCAGATATTAGCTTTCTTGCGGCGAAATAAGGGCATCAACCGCCTTACGGGGTGGCCACGAGGGTCAGGGGCGCGCCCCCTGCCTCGTGCCTCCCTCGGGCACCATCTCGCGTGGATTTTTCTTCCCAAAAATCATATATATTCCAAAAAAAATCTCCATCAGTTTTTATCCCGTTTGGACTCCGTTTGATACGGATATTCTGCGAAACAAAAAACATGCAACAAACAGGAACTGGCACTCGGCACTGGATCAATATGTTAGTCCTAAAAATAGTATAAAAAGTTGCCAAAAGTATATGAAAGTTGTAGAATATTGGCATGGAACAATCAAAAATTATAGATACGACGGAGACATTGAAGGAAATATGCCCTAGAGGCAATAATAAAGTTATTATTTATTTCCTTATATCATGATAAATGTTTATTATTCATGCTAGAATTGTATTAACCGGAAACATAATACATGTGTGAATACATAGACAAACATAGTGTCACTAGTATGCCTCTACTTGACTAGCTCGTTGATCGAAGATGGTTATGTTTCCTAACCATAGACATGAGTTGTCATTTGATTAACGGGATCACATAATTAGGAGAATGATGTGATTGACTTGACCCATTTCGTTAGCTTAGCACTTGATCGTTTAGTTTGTTGTTATTGCTTTCTTCATGACTTATACATGTTCCTATGACTATGAGATTATGCAACTCCCGTTTACCGGAGGAACACTTTGTGTGCTACCAAACGTCACAACGTAACTGGGTGATTATAAAGGTGCTCTACAGGTGTCTCCGAAGGTACTTGTTGGGTTGGCGTATTTCGAGATTAGGATTTGTCACTCCGATTGTCAGAGAGGTATCTCTGGGCCCTCTCGGTAATGCACATCACATAAGCATTGCAACTAATAAGTTAGTTACGGGATGATGTATTACGGAACGAGTAAAGAGACTTGCCGGTAACAAGATTGAACTAGGTATTGAGATACCGATGATCAAATCTCGGGCAAGTAACATACCGATGACAAAGGGAACAACGTATGTTGTTATGTGGATCTTCGTAGAATATGTAGGAGCCAATATGAGCATCCAGGTTCCTCTATTGGTTATTGACCGGAGACGTGTCTCGGTCATGTCTACATTGTTCTCGAACCCGTAGGGTCCGCACGCTTAACGTTACGATGACAGTTTCATTATGAGTTTATATATTTTGATGTACCGAAGGTTGTCCGGAGTCCCGGATGTGATCACGGACATAACGAGGAGTCTCGAAATAGTCGAGACATAAAGATTGATATATTGGATGACTATATTCGGACACAGGAATGGTTCCGGGAGTTATCGGATATAAAACGGAGTACCGGGGGTTACCGGAACCCCCCCGGGGGTTAATGGGCCTCATGGGCCCAAAGTGGAGCAGAGGAGGGGCGGCCAGGGCAGGCTGCACACCCCCTCCCCCTCTAGTCCAAATTGGATAAGGAGGGAGGGGTGGCGCCCCCCCTTTCCTTTCTCTCCTCTCTTCCTTCCTTCCCCCCTCTCCTAGTTGGACAAGGAAAGGAGGGAGTCCTACTCCCGATAGGAGTAGGACTCCTCCCTGGCACGCCTCCTCCTGGCCGGCCGCCCCTCCCCCTTGCTCCTTTATATACGGGGGCAGGGGGAACCTCTAGACACAACAATTGATCCTTGAGATCTATTAGCCGTGTGCGGTGCCCTCCTCCACCATAATCCTCGATAATATTGTAGCGGTGCTTAGGCAAAGCCCTTCGACGGTAGAACATCAAGATCGTCACCATGTCGTCGTGCTGACGGAACTCTTCCTCGACATTCTGCTAGATCGGAGTCTGGGGATCGTCATCGAGCTGAACGTGTGCTAGAACTCGGAGGTGCCGTAGTTTCGATGCTTGATCGGTCGGGCCGTGAAGACGTACAACTACATCAAGCGCGTTGTGCTAACGCTTCCGCTTCCGGTCTACGAGGGTATGTAGACAACACTCTCCCCTCTCATTGCTATGCATCACCATGATCTTGCGTGTGCGTAGGAAAATTTTGAAATTACTACGTTCCCCAACAGTAGTATCAGAGCCTAGATTTTATGCGTTGATGTTGTGCACGAGTAGAACACAAGTGAGTTGTGGGCGATATAAGTCATACTGCTTACCAGCATGTCATACTTTGGTTCGGCGGTATTGTTGGATGAAGCGGCATGGACCGACATTACGCGTACGCTTACGCGAGACTGGTTCTACCGACGTGCTTTGCACACAGGTGGCTGGCGGGTGTCAGTTTCTCCAACTTTAGTTGAACCAAGTGTGGCTACGCCCGGTCCTTGCGAAGGTTAAAATAGCACCAACTTGACAAACTATCATTGTGGTTTTGATGCGTAGGTAAGAACGGTTCTTGCTAAGCCCGTAGCAGCCACGTAAAACTTGCAACAACAAAGTAGAGGACGTCTAACTTTTTTTTGCAGAGCATGTTCTGATGTGATATGGTCAATACATGATGCTAAATTTTATTGTATGAGATGATCATGTTTTGTAACCGAGTTATCGGCAACTGGCAGGAGCCATATGGTTGTCGCTTTATTGTATGCAATGCAATTGCGCTGTAATGCTTTACTTTATCACTAAGCGGTAGCGATAGTCGTGGAAGCATAAGATTGGCGAGACGACAACGATGCTACGATGGTGATCAAGGTGTCGCGCCGGTGACGATGGTGATCATGACGGTGCTTCGAAGATGGAGATCACAAGCACAAGATGATGATGGCCATATCATATCACTTATATTGATTGCATGTGATGTTTATCTTTTATGCATCTTATCTTGCTTTGATTGACGGTAGCATTATAAGATGATCCCTCACTAAATTATCAAAGTATAAGTGTTCTCCCTGAGTATGCACCGTTGCGAAAGTTCTTCGTGCTGAGACACCACGTGATGATCGGGTGTGATAGGCTCTACGTTCAAATACAACGGGTGCAAAACAGTTGCACACGCGGAATACTCAGGTTTAACTTGACGAGCCTAGCATATAACAGATATGGCCTCGGAACACGGAGACCGAAAGGTCGAGCGTGAATCATATAGTAGATATGATCAACATATTGATGTTCACCATTGATACTACTCCATCTCACGTGATGATCGGACATGGTTTAGTTGATTTGGATCACGTGATCACTTAGAGGATTAGAGGGATATCTTTCTAAGTGGGAGTTCTTAAGTAATATGATTAATTGAACTTAAATTTATCATGAACTTAGTACCTGATAGTATCTTGCTTGTCTATGTTTGATTGTAGATAGATGGCTCGTGCTGTTGTTCCGTTGAATTTTAATGCGTTCCTTGAGAAAGCAAAGTTGAAAGATGATGGTAGCAATTACACGGACTGGGTCCGTAACTTGAGGATTATCCTCATTGCTGCACAGAAGAATTACGTCCTGGAAGCACCGCTAAGTGCCAAGCCTGCTGCAGGAGCAACACCAGATGTTATGAACGTCTGGCAGAGCAAAGCTGATGACTACTCGATAGTTCAGTGTGCCATGCTTTACGGCTTAGAACCGGGTCTTCAACGATGTTTTGAACGTCATGGAGCATATGAGATGTTCCAGGAGTTGAAGTTAATATTTCAAGCAAATGCCCGGATTGAGAGATATGAAGTCTCCAATAAGTTCTATAGCTGCAAGATGGAGGAGAATAGTTCTGTCAGTGAACATATACTCAAAATGTCTGGGTATCATAATCACTTGACTCAACTGGGGGTTAATCTTCCTGTTGATAGTGTCATTGACAGAGTTCTTCAATCACTGCCACCAAGCTACAAAAGCTTCGTGATGAACTATAATATGCAAGGGATGAATAAGACTATTCCTGAGCTCTTCGCAATGCTAAAAGCCGCGGAGGTAGAAATCAAGAAGGAGCATCAAGTGTTGATGGTCAATAAGACCACCAGTTTCAAGAAAAAGGGCAAAGGGAAGAAGAAAGGGAACTTCAAGAAGAACAGCAAACAAGTTGCTGCTCAGGAGAAGAAACCCAAGTCTGGACCTAAGCCTGAGACTGAGTGCTTCTACTGCAAGCAGACTGGTCACTGGAAGCGGAACTGCCCCAAGTATTTGGCGGATAAGAAGGATGGCAAAGTGAACAAAGGTATATGTGATATACATGTTATTGATGTGTACCTTACTAATGCTCGCAGTAGCACCTGGGTATTTGATACTGGTTCTGTTGCTAACATTTGCAACTCGAAACAGGGGCTACGGATTAAGCGAAGATTGGCTAAGGACGAGGTGACGATGCGCGTGGGAAATGGTTCCAAAGTCGATGTGATCGCGGTCGGCACGCTACCTCTACATCTACCTTCGGGATTAGTATTAGACCTAAATAATTGTTATTTGGTGCCAGCGTTGAGCATGAACATTATATCTGGATCTTGTTTGATGCGAGACGGTTATTCATTTAAATCAGAGAATAATGGTTGTTCTATTTATATGAGTAATATCTTTTATGGTCATGCACCCTTGAAGAGTGGTCTATTTTTGATGAATCTCGATAGTAGTGATACACATATTCATAATGTTGAAATCAAAAGATGCAGAGTTGATAATGATAGTGCAACTTATTTGTGGCACTGCCGTTTAGGTCATATCGGTGTAAAGCGCATGAAGAAACTCCATACTGATGGACTTTTGGAACCACTTGATTATGAATCACTTGGTACTTGCGAACCGTGCCTCATGGGTAAGATGACTAAAACGCCGTTCTCCGGTACTATGGAGAGAGCAACGGATTTGTTGGAAATCATACATACAGATGTATGTGGTCCAATGAATGTTGAGGCTCGTGGCGGATATCGTTATTTTCTCACCTTCACAGATGATTTAAGCAGATATGGGTATATCTACTTAATGAAACATAAGTCTGAAACATTTGAAAAGTTCAAAGAATTTCAGAGTGAAGTTGAAAATCATCGTAACAAGAAAATAAAGTTTCTACGATCTGATCGTGGAGGAGAATATTTGAGTTACGAGTTTGGTCTACATTTGAAACAATGCGGAATAGTTTCGCAACTCACGCCACCCGGAACACCACAGCGTAATGGTGTGTCCGAACGTCGTAATCGTACTTTATTAGATATGGTGCGATCTATGATGTCTCTTACTGATTTACCGTTATCGTTTTGGGGTTATGCTTTAGAGACGGCTGCATTCACGTTAAATAGGACACCATCGAAATCCGTTGAGACGACGCCTTATGAACTGTGGTTTGGCAAGAAACCAAAGTTGTCGTTTCTGAAAGTTTGGGGCTGCGATGCTTATGTGAAAAAGCTTCAACCTGATAAGCTCGAACCCAAATCGGAGAAATGTGTCTTCATAGGATACCCAAAGGAGACTGTTGGGTACACCTTCTATCACAGATCCGAAGGCAAGACTTTTGTTGCTAAATTCGGAGTTTTTCTAGAGAAGGAGTTTCTCTCGAAAGAAGTGAGTGGGAGAAAAGTAGAACTTGATGAGGTAACTGTACCTACTCCCTTATTGGAAAGTAGTACATCACAGAAACCGGTTTCTGTGACACCTACACCAATTAGTGAGGAAGCTAATGATAATGATCATGAAACTTCAGATCAAGTTACTACCGAACCTCGTAGATCAACCAGAGTAAGATCCGCACCAGAGTGGTACGGTAATCCTGTTCTGGAAGTCATGCTACTAGATCATGATGAACCTACGAACTATGAAGAAGCGATGGTGAGCCCAGATTCCGCAAAATGGCTAGAAGCCATGAAATCTGAGATGGGATCCATGTATGAGAACAAAGTGTGGACTTTGGTTGACTTGCCCGTTGATCGGCAAGCAATTGAGAATAAATGGATCTTCAAGAAGAAGACTGACGCTGACGGTAATGTTACTGTCTATAAAGCTCGACTTGTTGCAAAAGGTTTTCGACAAGTTCAAGGGATTGACTACGATGAGACCTTCTCACCCGTAGCGATGCTTAAGTCTGTCCGAATCATGTTAGCAATTGCCGCATTTTATGATTATGAAATTTGGCAAATGGATGTCAAAACTGCATTCCTGAATGGATTTCTGGAAGAAGAGTTGTATATGATGCAACCAGAAGGTTTTGTCGATCCAAAGGGAGCTAACAAAGTGTGCAAGCTCCAGCGATCCATTTATGGACTGGTGCAAGCCTCTCGGAGTTGGAATAAACGCTTTGATAGTGTGATCAAAGCATTTGGTTTTGTACAGACTTTTGGAGAAGCCTGTATTTACAAGAAAGTGAGTGGGAGCTCTGTAGCATTTCTGATATTATATGTGGATGACATATTATTGATTGGAAATGATATAGAATTTCTGGATAGCATAAAGGGATACTTGAATAAGAGTTTTTCAATGAAAGACCTCGGTGAAGCTGCTTACATATTGGGCATTAAGATCTATAGAGATAGATCAAGACGCTTAATTGGACTTTCACAAAGCACATACCTTGACAAGGTTTTGAAGAAGTTCAAAATGGATCAAGCAAAGAAAGGGTTCTTGCCTGTGTTACAAGGTGTGAAGTTGAGTAAGACTCAATGTCCGACCACCGCAGAAGATAGAGAGAAAATGAAAGATGTTCCCTATGCTTCAGCCATAGGCTCTATCATGTATGCAATGCTGTGTACCAGACCTGATGTGTGCCTTGCTATAAGTCTAGCAGGGAGGTACCAAAGTAATCCAGGAGTGGATCACTGGACAGCGGTCAAGAACATCCTGAAATACCTGAAAAGGACTAAGGATATGTTTCTCGTATATGGAGGTGACAAAGAGCTCATCGTAAATGGTTACGTTGATGCAAGCTTTGACACTGATCCGGACGATTCTAAATCGCAAACCGGATACGTGTTTTTACTGAACGGTGGAGCTGTCAGTTGGTGCAGTTCTAAACAAAGCGTCGTGGCGGGATCTACATGTGAAGCAGAGTACATAGCTGCTTCGGAAGCAGCAAATGAAGGAGTCTGGATGAAGGAGTTCATATCCGATCTAGGTGTCATACCTAGTGCATCGGGTCCAATGAAAATCTTTTGTGACAATACTGGTGCAATTGCCTTGGCAAAGGAATCCAGATTTCACAAGAGAACCAAGCACATCAAGAGACGCTTCAATTCCATTCGGGATTTAGTCCAAGTGGGAGACATAGAAATTTGCAAGATACATACGGATCTGAATGTTGCAGACCCGCTGACTAAGCCTCTTCCACGAGCAAAACATGATCAGCACCAAGGCTCCATGGGTGTTAGAATCATTACTGTGTAATCTAGATTATTGACTCTAGTGCAAGTGGGAGACTGAAGGAAATATGCCCTAGAGGCAATAATAAAGTTATTATTTATTTCCTTATATCATGATAAATGTTTATTATTCATGCTAGAATTGTATTAACCGGAAACATAATACATGTGTGAATACATAGACAAACATAGTGTCACTAGTATGCCTCTACTTGACTAGCTCGTTGATCAAAGATGGTTATGTTTCCTAACCATAGACATGAGTTGTCATTTGATTAACGGGATCACATCATTAGGAGAATGATGTGATTGACTTGACCCATTTCGTTAGCTTAGCACTTGATCGTTTAGTTTGTTGCTATTGCTTTCTTCATGACTTATACATGTTCCTATGACTATGAGATTATGCAACTCCCGTTTACCGGAGGAACACTTTGTGTGCTACCAAACGTCACAACGTAACTGGGTGATTATAAAGGTGCTCTACAGGTGTCTCCGAAGGTACTTGTTGGGTTGGCGTATTTCGAGATTAGGATTTGTCACTCCGATTGTCGGAGAGGTATCTCTGGGCCCTCTCGGTAATGCACATCACATAAGCCTTGCAAGCATTGCAACTAATAAGTTAGTTGCGGGATGATGTATTACGGAACGAGTAAAGAGACTTGCCGGTAACGAGATTGAACTAGGTATTGAGATACCAACGATCAAATGTCGGGCAAGTAACATACCGATGACAAAGGGAACAACGTATGTTGTTATGCGGTCTGACCGATAAAAGATCTTCGTAGAATATGTAGGAGCCAATATGAGCATCCAGGTTCCGCTATTGGTTATTGACCGGAGACGTGTCTCGGTCATGTCTACATTGTTCTCGAACCCGTAGGGTCCGCACGCTTAACATTACGATGACAGTTTCATTATGAGTTTATATATTTTGATGTACCGAAGGTTGTTCGGAGTCCCGGATGTGATCATGGACATAACGAGGAGTCTCGAAATAGTTGAGACATAAAGATTGATATATTGGACGACTATATTCGGACACAGGAATGGTTCCGGGAGTTATCGGATATAAAACGGAGTACCGGGGGTTACCGGACCCCCCTCGGGGGTTAATGGGCCTCATGGGCCCAAAGTGGAGCAGAGGAGGGGTGGCCAGGGCAGGCTGCGCGCCCCCTCCCCCTCTAGTCCGAATTGGACAAGGAGGGAGGGGCGGCGCCCCCCCTTTCCTTTCTCTCCTCTATCCCTTCCTTCCGCCTCTCCTAGTTGGACAAGGAAAGGAGGGAGTCCTACTCCCGGTAGGAGTAGGACTCCTCCCTGGCGCGCCTCCTCCTGGCCGGCCGCCCCTCCCCCTTGCTCCTTTATATACGGGGGCAGGGGGGCACCTCTAGACACAACAATTGATCCTTGAGATCTATTAGCCGTGTGCGGTGCCCTCCTCCACCATAATCCTCGATAATATTGTAGCGGTGCTTAGGCGAAGCCCTGCGACGGTAGAACATCAAGATCGTCACCATGCCATCGTGCTGACGGAACTCTTCCCCGACATTCTGCTAGATCAGAGTCCGGGGATCGTCATCAAGCTGAACGTGTGCTGGAACTCGGAGGTGCCGTAGTTTCGGTGCTTATTCGGTCGGGCCGTGAAGACGTACGACTACATCAACCACATTGTGCTAACGCTTCCGCTTCCGGTCTACGAGGGTACGTAGACAACACTCTCCCCTCTCGTTGCTATGAATCACCATGATCTTGCGTGTGCGTAGGAAAATTTTGAAATTACTACGTTCCCCAACAGACGTATCAAACTCTTTGTTCTTTATAACAAAAGAGCCCCAAGCAATGTTTTGAGCTGTGCTCAATAGGTACCTATGTTTTAGTTGTGCTTTTGCAACAGACTCTCTTTGGTCCCTTTAACCTTCTGGGTAGTAATGCTATGTTCTCTTTGGTGAATACGCCTATGTTTGAACAGGAAGCCCCCAAGTTTTTTTATGTGTGGCCTATAGGCCGGATCAAAGGGTAATAATAACTTTGCTGTATAAAGTAGAAGCCCCCATGTGACCAAAGAACTCATTATTCAAAGAGAAACAACGAAAGAGGCCCTGTTTTAACAAGGATGCCGGCTTTATTATATTAATCATAATATATACATTGTCAAAATATGTACATTGGAAGAGCCAGTGGCTTAAGTGTATTAAGGCCAAAGATAAGCTATGTTCCACGGCCGGCGGGTCTCCTCCTCCGACGTGCGTGAGTCCTTGTGGTCTCGAACATCGATAAGGTAATATGACCCGTTGTTCAGATTCTTGCTGACCACAAAAGGTCCTTCCCAAGGTGGGGATAACTTGTGCATATCCGTCTGATCCTAGATAAGCCAGAGAACCAGGTCGCCTTCTTGAAAAGTTCTGGTTTTAGCCCGACGGTTGTGATAATGGCGCAGATCTTGCTGGTAAATCGCCGAACGAGACGCCGCAATGTCACGCTCCTCATCCAACAGGTCAAGTGCTTCTTGACGTGCTCTTTCATTGTCAGCTTCAACATAAGCCGCCACATGAGGTGAGTCATGACGGATGTCACTAGGGAGAACTGCCTCTGCTCCGTAAACCATGAAGAAAGGTGTATATCCCATTATCCCGTAGACCTGTTTGGGGTGGTATTGATGCTCCATAACACGGAAGGTAGCTCTTCTACCCAACAACCCTGCGTCCTCTGCAGGGGAACCATAAGCCGGGGTTTGATGCCTTTCAAGATCTCTTGATTTGCCCTCTCAGCTTGACCATTGGATTGGGGGTGAGCTACTGACGATACATCAAGCCGGATATGCTCACGTTGATAGAATTCTTCCATAGCACCTTTAGAGAGATTAGTGCCATTGTCTGTTATAATGCTGTGTGGAAAGCCAAAACGGAAGATCACCTTCTTCATGAATTGAACCGCCGTTCCTGCATCACACTTGTTGACCGGCTCTGCCTCTATCCACTTAGTGAACTTATCAACTGCCACCAAAAGGTGGGTGTTCTTGTCCTTGGATCTTTTGAAAGGTCCAACCATATCAAGCCCCCAGACTAAAAACGACCAAGTAATTGGAATCATCCTCAATTCTTGAGCCGACACATGGGCTCGTCGTGCAAATTTCTGACATCCATCACACTTGCTAACGAGGTCCTATGCATCAGCATGGGTTGTTAACCAATAAAACCCATGACGAAAAGCTTTAGCCACAATGGACTTTGAACCGGCATGATGACCACAATCTCCTTCATGAATCTCTCGTAAGATCTCACAACCCTCTTCCGGAGAGACACAACATTGAAACGCCCCTGTGACACTGCAATGATGTAACTCTCCATTAACAATTGTCATTGACTTAGACTGTCGGGTTATCTGCCTGGCTAAGGTTTCGTCCTCAGGTAACTCGCCCCGGGTCATATAAGCCAATAAGGTACTGTCCAATCCGGGATTACATGAAGATCCGCCACCAACTGAGCCTCCGAGTCAGGAATAGCCAAATCCTCCTCTGTAGGCAACTTGACGGACGGGTTATGCAAAACGTCAAGAAAAACATTATTAGGCGGCACCGGTTTACGTTGAGAACCCAACCGGCTTAAAGCGTCCGCTGCTTCACTTTTCCTCCGATCCACGTGCTCAACTTGATAACCTTTAAAGTGACCAGCAATAACATCCACCTCTCGCCGATAAGCCGCTATGAGTGGATCTTTAGAATCCCAAGTACCAGAGACTTGCTGAGCCACTAAGTCTGAGTCGCCGAAGCACCTAACCCGGCTTAAGTTCATTTCCTTAGCCATCCGAAGACTATGGAGCAAGGCCTCATACTCAGCTGCATTGTTAGTACAAGGAAACATCAAACAGAGAACATAACAGGATTTATCACCTCGAGGGGAAGCAAGAATAACTCTAGCCCGCGAGCCCTCCAATTGCCTGGACCCATCAAAGTGAATAGTCCAATATGTGTTATCTGGCTTTTCCTCAGGCATCTGCAGTTCTATCCAATCATTGATGAAATCCACCAGCGCCTGAGATTTGATGGCTGTGCGAGGTACATATTTTAACCCGTGAGGTCCAAGCTCAATAGCCCACTTAGCAACCCGTCCAGTTGCCTCCCTGTTTTGGATGATATCTCCCAAAGGAGGAGAGCTAACCGTAGTGATGGGATGACCCAGAAAATAATGTTTAAGCTTTCGGCTAGCCAAGAACACCCCATATACAAACTTCTGCCAGTGCGGATATCTCTACTTGGACTCAATAAGCACCTCACTGATATAATAAACCGGCCTTTGAACCAGATACTCTTTGCATGCTTCCTTCCTTTCCACCACAATAGCTACACTGACAGCCCGGCTATTAGCAGCCACATATAACAACAAAGGCTCTTTATCAATAGGGGCTGCAAGCACGGGCGGCTCAGCCAGCTGCTTCTTCAAATCCTCAAATGTTGTATTAGCAGCATCACTCCAGACGAAGTTATCTGTCTTTTTCATCATCTGATACAGAGGGATAGCCTTCTCTCCCAACCGGCTTATGAACCAGCTCAACGCCGCAATACGACCCGCCAGGCATTGCACATCATTGATACACGCCGGCTTAGCCAGCGAAGTGATGGCTTTAATATTTTCCAGGTTAGCTTCAATACCTTTGTTAGACACTAAAAGCCCCAAGAGCTTGCCTGCCGGTACACCAAAGACACACTTGGCCGGGTTAAGCATCATCTTGTAAACCCGGAGATTTTCAAAGGTTTCCTTCAAATCATCTATCAATGTCTCTCTCTCTCTCTCTAGATTTCACCACAATATCATCCACATAAGCATGAATATTATGCCCAATTTGGTTATGAAGGCAATTTTGCACACATCTCTGATAAGTCGCCTGGGCCTCTTGAGCCCAAAAGGCATAGACACATAGCAGAGGGCTCTAGAGGGAGTTATGAAAGTTGTCTTCTCCTGGTCCTTAACTGCCATCTTGATCTGATGATAACCAGAATAAGCATCCAAAAAACTCAAACGCTCACAACCTGTCGTAGCATCAATAATCTGATCAATACGAGGGAGAGCAAAAGGATCAGCCGGACAAGCCTTGTTTAAATCCGTGTAGTCCACACACATATGCCAAGTGCCATTCTTCTTAAGTACCAGCACCGGGTTAGCCAACCACTCAGGATGGAAAAGTTCAATGATAAACCCAGCTGCCAAGAGCCGGGCTACTTCTTCTCCGATGGCCTTCCACCTCTCCTCATTAAAACGGCGAAGGAACTGCTTGACCGGCTTAAACTTTGGATCAATATTAAGAGTGTGCTCAGCGAGTTCTCTCGGTACACCTGGCATGTCTGAAGGCTTCCATGCGAAGATGTCCCGGTTCTCACGGATGAACTCGATGAGCACGCTTTCCTATTTTGGATCCAGATTAGCATTGATGCTGAACTACTTGGATGAGTCGCCAGGAACAAAATCAACCATCTTGGTATCGTATGCTGACTTAAACTTGAGAACCAGATCATGCTCTGTGGTTGGCTTTTTCAAAGACGTCATATCTGTCGGGTCAACATTGTCTTTGTAAAATTTTAACTCCTTCGTTGCACAAACCGACTCAGCATAAGCCGCATCTCCTTCTTCACATTCCAGGGCTATCCTACGGCTCCCATGCACCGTGATGGTTCCCTTGTGACCCGGCATCTTGAGCTGCAGATACACATAACAAGGCCATGCCATGAATTTAGCATAAGCCGGCCGTCCAAACAGAGCGTGATAGGGGCTGTGGATCTTGACCACTTCAAAGGTCAACGTCTCTGACCTAGAGTCATGATCATCTCCAAAAACAACTTCCAGAGCTATCTTACCAACTAGATATGCCGACTTACTAGACACCATGCCATGGAAAATAGTGTTTGATGGCTTAAGATTTTTATCAGTTAACCCCATGTGACGCAAAGTTTCATAATAAAGGATATTGATGCTGCTCCCTCCGTCCATGACTACTTTGGTAAACTTATATCCTCCAACCTGAGGTGCGACCACCAAAGCCAAATGACCCGGATTATCAACTCGGGGCGGGTGATCTTCCCAACTCCACACGATGGGCTGCTCAGACCAACACAGATAACGAGGAACCGTCGGCGCAACGGCATTGACTGATCTCTTATGAAGCTTCTGGTCACGCTTACACAGGCTAGTGGTGAACACATGGTATTGCCCACTATTCAACTGCTTTGGGTTGCTCTGATAACCAGACTGTTGCTGCTGCTGGCCCTCCTGATTACTCTGTTGGTTGTAACCACCCTAGTTGTTGTAATTACCTTGGTTTCCTTGGAATCCAGAGTTAGAATCGCCACTGCCATAACCCGAACCATGAGAGCCGGGCCCAGAGCCACCACCTGGCCCATGGCTGTCATGAAAAAGATTGGAATTCTTGCACTCCTTCATAATATGACAATTCTTCCATAGGTGCCCAGACGGTCTTTCCTTCGTACCATGTTTTGGGCAGGGCTGATTTAACATATGTTCAAGATTTATACCAGATCCTCCGGCCCGTGGGGGCGGTTTACCCTTGCGATGCTGACCACTATTATGTGCATTGGTGTTAGCCACAAAATCAAAATTATTGTCAGCCTTGCGCTTACCACTGCCTCCCGGGTTATGCTGCTGCCCCTTGGCGTTGCTGCTCTTCCTTTCCTTCCCCGGTTTGTCATCATCAGACTCGGGGTCCTTGGTACTATCAGAGTCAGCATACTTAATGAGAGCCGCCATGAGCGTCCCCATGTCATTGCTGTGGCGCTTGAGATGCCCTAGCTTCTGCTTCAAAGGCATGAAAGAACAATTATTCTCCAACATCAACACCGCTGAGTCGGCATTGATGCGATCCGATGAGTGCAAGATTGTTAAGACCCGACGCACCCAATGGGTTGTTGACTCACCTTCCTCTTGAACACAAGAGGCCAGATCCACAATTGACATGGGATGTTTACATGTATCCTTGAAGTTCTGAATGAACCGGGCCTTTAACTCGGCCCATGACCCGATGGAATTGGCAGGGAGCCCCTTCAACCAAGTGCGGGCCATCCCTTCTAACATTAGGGGGAAATATTTAGCACATGCAGCCTCGCTGACATCCAGCAACTCCATGGCCATCTCATAGCTCTCAATCCATGCCTTCAGACTTAAATCGGCTGTATAGTTGGGCACCTTGTGAGGACCTTTAAAATCCTTGGGCAGGCACTCATTACGTAGATCTGGCACCAAGCATGGCATGCCCAGGTTTCTAAAGGTCATAGCTGGCTCCACAAAGGTGGTTAGACGAACCGGAGTTGGCTGTTGAGCCGCATACTGTGCCGCTAACTCGGCCTCCCGACGAGCTCTTCCTTGATCCACCACATTCTGAGCATCAGCACTACCACCCGCCGGGTTATGCTCGCGCGGCGGGTTATGGTTACGTCCACTGCTTGACACCGCTGGCTCATCAAGATGTCGGCTGTAACTTTGGCTTGGGCAAAGGGTGAGATGGTTGGGTCAGTGCTGTTTGGAGAAGTTCTTTGGCTCTCCGTGTCTCGACCGCCGTTGGCGACTCACCATCAACCGGAAGGGCCACCAGTCGTGACGCTGTAGCGATCATGTTATCCAAAGGGTTAGAATAATGACCCGGTGGCGTCGGTACATGTTGCGGTGGGTTGGTGTTCTGACGAGGAGGGTCCATTGTGCGCGGCTGAACCGGCGTATCCGTCCTAGGTGCTTCGACCCGGTTCGCTACCGCCGGGTTACTGGTTCCTGCACCTGGCGTGTTAAAGAGATTCCTGGCCTCATAAACCGAAGGCAGACGAGTTTGATGCCTCCTCCTCATGACTTCATTGGAAGCGTTATGATCTAACATGAGCCAGAAAGATTGTGACTGAATCCATTGAGCCTGAGCATCCAAAGAGGTCCGCTCCTCAGCCATCCTGGCGCTTTTTGCGTTTAGCTCCTCCTTGGCCTGCGCTATCTCATCACGCGGCTTCGTGATTGCCGCATTATGCTGATCTTGATCCACCGAGTTAACCACCGCTGTTAACAGTGATGTCAACTTGTCTAGTAGATCAGTTAAAGCTTGAGCCGGCGGGCGCTCAGGGCCTCCTGCCCCGGCAGCCGCTGTCGTTGCTGAACCGGAAATCAACTCTGTCGTTGTTGATGAATGTTGCATGGGCTGTGTACCGGCCATGAAGATTGCAACCCGATTCGGCGGCTCATAGAGGTCCGGAATACTGTCGCCATCGGAACAGCCCCCAAGCCGGCGGTCTGGCAGTTGATACAATGACTCTGTCACACCGATGGATGACTCGCCATTAGAGTAGATGACAATCTCATCACAAGATGCTGGTCTGTCCTCGGATTCCACTCCATGGATAAATCCCATGAAGGCACGATTCATGGCAGGCCGAACCCGGGTGGGTATCGCACGCTGAGCCGTCTCGATGATGTTGGTGCAGATGTCCGGCTCAGGGCCCGGTTCGCCGATCTTGCCGATGAAGACATGGATTCCACCGAAGGGGACCCGGTACCCGTACTCAATTGAGCCGGCCTCTGGTCCCCAACCTGCATCGTCGATGTAGAGCTTGTCGCGACGACTCTTGGTCATTCGGCCCACAGTGTATCCCTTGATCCCTTCAAAGTTGCCATTTAAGAACTCGAAACCATCATGCGATAGCCCCACGGTGGGCGCCAACTATCATGGAATTTTCACGGCAGATGTCCTAGTGTGAGGACTTAGTCGTGGAGCCATCACGTTGAGGTTAGCTTAAAGGGGTTAATCAGGACAAAGGACACGAGGAGTTTATACTGGTTCGGCCCCTTACGATGAAGATAAAAGCCTAGTCCAGTTTGTAGTTGATATTGCTAGGGTTTCGATGAGCAGGGAGCGAATACGCTTGACCTGGCTCTCGATCTGTTGTTTTTCTTCTCTTAAGCCACCGCTAGGTCGTCCCCTTATATACACGGGTTGATGCCCTGCGGCCCTTAGAGTCTCGGCCGGTTTATACAACGTATCCGGCTCGGTGAACTTTCTTACATACCTTACAATACAAGCTTTACATACATGACGGTTTATATTTATGGGCCTTAAGTCGCCTTCAGGTCTGGGCCCTCTACTAAGCCTACCTATGAACCGCCATATGATCTTGGGCTTCATTGTGATGAATCGTCATGGGGATGACCCGGCCCCTCTTGGGCGGTAATAGTTATATCCCCAACAAACATCGAAAACATAAAAGAAGATTCATATGAAATCAGTTTTCGATGAACTCGAGCTTGTCAATAAGATGACCATGAGATCCAAATCTCACAAGGAGAAGAATCAAACAAGAACCAAGATAGATGATGCAAGGATGCAATGGTTTGAGCTCTCGACGAATGATACAATCAAGCTACTCACTATAGATCCCCCCTTGATGGTACGACAATCGATCCTACAACCCAGTCTCCCAACTACCACTATGAGACCGGTAAAATAGAAAACCTATGAAGGGCAAACCTTTGCCTTGCGCATGGTCCACTTGAGCTAGATAATGACGATCTTGACTCCCTCAAGTTGGACCACCTTTCTTGATTGCGTTGGCTCGATGAAGACTAGTTGATTGCTCCCCCATACTCCACTATGGGTGAGCCACTCTTTCGCACATCTTCATAAGTCCATTGTCACCACAATGGACGGAAAGCTTCAAGCACTTGATCTCTTCGTGATGCATCACTTGAACGTGCACACCGCAACCTAACCCCACAAAGAACTCTCACGAAGACCATGGGTTAGTACACAAAGCGTAATTGGCAATGCTTATCATTTCATGGGATCACTTGATCCCTCTCGGTACATCTTCTATGCTTTGTGAGTTGATAAATTTGATTCACTCTTGACTTAGTCTTGATCAACCTTGAACGTTTCCAACTCTCTTCATTTGGATGATGCCTTGAAGGTAAGCATGAATGATCACACAATCTTCTTCTTCAAAACATGCTTGCAATACGCCCAACACTCGCATGACCAAACTTTGGATAATTCCTTAATATCACCTTGGTCAACTCATAAACTCCTTGAAACCAACACATGGACTTCAATAAATGCCTATGGACAAATCCTTCAAATATAACTCAATGCAAGTCCATAGAGAATGTCATCAATTACCAAAACCACACATGAGGGCACCACATGTCCTTTCACCTAGGCTATGCCAGAATCGTGTGAAGTGGCACACATACTTTTGGAATCATGCAAGTTGGTGCATTGGTGGGCGACAGGTTCATGAGAAAACTTTATGGAAAGAGATAGTCCGGGATCCATAGGCTCACTAGGGTTTGATCCCTGGTTCCTACCCCCTTTCTCCACTTTTTCTCAGTAGGAAGTGCGCCTTCTCTTCCCGCACGCGCTAATGGGCCGACCCATGTATGGGTGGTGGCGCCCCTGTTTTCTATTTTGTTTTATCCTTTTCACTTTTTCATTTTTTTTGTTTTTCCTTCTTTAAGTTAATTCAAGATTTTCAAAAGAACCAAATTTCAAAAAGTTACGAGCTTTAAAAATATATTGAGAAATCATAAATTGTTTGTGAATTCAAAAATATTTCAAAATCATAAAATTTTCATGATTTCAAAAAATTGTTCGCATATTATAAAGATATTCACAATATCAAATAGATGTTGAAATAAAAAATCTTCATGATTTTTAAAAAATAA
Source organism: Triticum aestivum (assembly GCF_018294505.1). NCBI lineage: Eukaryota > Viridiplantae > Streptophyta > Magnoliopsida > Poales > Poaceae > Triticum > Triticum aestivum. The sequence goes on along the minus strand of NC_057794.1, from coordinate 110,926,930 downwards.
TCCAGTATTCAAAACTTATTCCAGAAATAGAAAAAATGTACATGAAATTATAGAAAATATTCCCAAAAATTAAAACAGATCCGTAAATATGAACAAAACGAACCATCACTTGTGTAGAAGTTTTATTTGAGAATCTTTAGAGATCATTTTGTGGTTTTATTTAGTCCCTCGCATCGGGTTTAAAAAAGGTTTTCGTGTTTCATATAATGCAGAGCCCCAAAAAATTGACACGACTTCCTATAGGTTAGTTTTTGTATGTTATATATGTAAGTGCATCTAGTGCCCCTTAGTGATTTTGGTGTATTGAAAACTTATAGGTTAAGGGACTGATGCATTTGTGAGTGTACACAAGTCTATAAGTCTATGAGGAGTTTGATATTTACAGAGAAAGTCGGCCCCTAAAAATGAAGTTCTTCGACTGAAGACTTTGGATTTCTGAAGACTTTCTGAAGACTTTGAAAGTGAAGAAATTGGTGTGATCCTGAAGACTTGGTATTCATTCGAGGAACATGAAGCATGAAGACTTTTGTTTTTGTAGTTTCATTCTCTCTTTCTTGAGTCATAGGAAACACCGTACTGTTAAAGGGGGTCGAGGAAATACTAAGGAAAAATTTCCAAGTGATGCTCAACTCAAATCCTACACCTACCAATCCCTTCGAGTGAAGCCATTGGAAATCTCATACAGTTCAGTCAATTTCTTCAGTGACAGAGACGAAGTTCTTATGGTCTCTAAGGAATTTGTTCTGACTGAGGAGTTAGGAATTCGCCAGTGTGGATTGCCTACACAGTGAGGAACATGATAGCCCTGAGGAATTTGATACTCAACATTCCGACCGTTGCTGTGCTATGCGCCAGCTGTCCCAAAATATCTACCCACCTAATGGTCATATCATTGAAGGGCATTTATGCCTTATCATGTCGGGCTGCTCCCTAGGCTATAAATAGCCGCCCCCTACAACCACTAGCTGGTTGGCTGCTCCGAGAGAAACTGACACTTGTCATTTGAGAGCATCCCATCCTCCGAGGACTTTGAGTGAAAATCATCAAGTGAGGAAAACAAAAACCCAAAGACCTACAAACCCAAAGCGATTGAGCATCACTTAAGAGATTGATCCTGCGTGGATCCGATGCTTGTTACCTTTGAAGACTGTGCATCTTCCATACGGTTAGGTGTCATGGTCTAGAGCATCCAAGAGGAAATTGTGGATCACCGAGTGACCGAGTCTGTGAAGGTTTGAAAGTCACCTGAAGACTTACCACGAGTGATTGGGCGAGGTCTGTGTGACCTTAGCTCAAGGGGAATACGGTGAGGACTGAGTGTCCTGAGCTGCGTGTTCAGGACTGGGTGTCCGGGACTGTGTGTCCTCAGGTTTAAATACCTAGCCGCCCTAACTAGACGTACAACTGTCACATCAGTTGGAACTGGTCTACCAAATCATTGTCTTCATCAAGCTACCTGGTTCCATTTCCTCAACCCTTCCATTTCCTCATTTCTGTGTTGTGTGATTGTTCATATCTATTTGAAGACTTTGACTGAAGACTTTCTCTATTTCCTCAGTTCAATTTCTTCAGTCAGTTTGTCTTTATCCTATGTTATCCTGTGTTTACGCTTTCTGTACTCTGTGCTTGTTTTCATTTCTTCATGAAGACCATGCTCATGCACTGTTATGTTTACTTCTGAGTACTGATACGTCTCCAACGTATCTATAATTTTTGATTGCACCATGCTATATTATCTACTGTTTTGGGCTTTATTATCCACTTTTATATTATTTTTGGGACTAACCTATTAACCGGAGGCCCAGCCCAGAATTGTTGTTTTTTTGCCTGTTTTAGGGTTTCGATGAAAAGGAATATCAAACGGAGTCCAAACGGAATGAAACCTTTGGGAACGTGATTTTGAGGAAGATTATGATCCGGGAGACTTGGACCCTACGTCAAGAAAGAAAACAGGAGGGCACGAGGTAGGGGGCGCGCCCACCCCCACCAGGCACGCCCTCCACCCTCGTGGGCCCCCTATTGCTCCACCGACGTACTCCTTCCTCCTATATATACCTACGTACCCCCAAACGATCAGACACGGAGCCAAAACCCTAATTCTACCGCCACAACTTTCTGTATCCACGAGTTCCCATCTTGGGGCCTGTTTCGGAGCTCCGCCGGAGGGGGCATCGATCATGGAGGGCTTCTACATCAACACCATAGCCTCTCCGATGAAGTGTGAGTAGTTTACCTCAGACCTACGGGTCCATAGTTAGTAGCTAGATGGCTTCTTCTCTCTTTTTGGATCTCAATACAATGTTCTCCCCCTCTCTCGTGGAGATCTATTCGATGTAATCTTCTTTTTGTGGTGTGTTTGTTGAGACCGATGAACTGTGGGTTTATGATCAAGTCTATCTATGAATAATATTTGAATCTTCTCTGAATTCTTTTATGTATGATTGGTTATCTTTGCAAGTCTCTTCGAATTATCAGTTTGGTTTGGCCTACTAGATTGATCTTTCTTGCAATGGGAGAAGTGCTTAGCTTTGGGTTCAATCTTGTGGTGTCCTTTCCCGGTGACAGTAAGGGTAGCAAGGCATGTATTGTATTGTTGCCATCGAGGATAACAGGATGGGGTTTTCTTCATATTGCATGAGTCTATCCCTCTACATCATGTCATCTTGCTTAAGGCGTTACTCTGTTTTTATGAACTTAATACTCTAGATGCATGCTGGATAGCGGTTGATGTGTGGAGTAATAGTAGTAGATGCAGGCAGGAGTCGGTCTACTTGTCTTGGATGTGATGCCTATATACATGATCATACCTAGATATTCTCATAACTATGCTCAATTCTGTCAATTGCTCAACAGTAATTTGTTCACCCACCGTAGAATACTTATGCTCTCGAGAGAAGCCACTAGTGAAACCTATGGCCCCCAGGTCTATCTTCATCATATTAATCTACTACTACTTAGTTATTTCCATTGTTATTTACTTTGCATCTTTATCTTTAAAATACCAAAAATATTATCTTATCATATCTATCAGATCTCACTCTCGTAAGTGGCCCTATAGGGATTGACAACCCCTATTTGCGTTGGTTGCAAGGATTTATTTGTTTTGTGCAGGTGCGAGGGACTCGCGCGTAGCCTCCTACTGGATTGATACCTTGGTTCTCAAAAACTGAGGGAAATACTTACGCTACTTTGCTGCATCATCCCTTCCTCTTCAGGGAAAACCAACCCAGTGCTCAAGAGGTAGCAAGAAGGATTTCTGGCGCCGTTGCCGGGGAGGTCTACGCAAAAGTCAACATACCAAGTACCCATCACATACCCTTATCTCCCGCATTACATTATTTGCCATTTGCCTCTTGTTTTCCTCTCCCCCCACTTCACCCTTGCCGTTTTATTCACCCTCTCTCTCTATCATCCCTCTCTATTTGCATCTTTTTGCCCGCTTGCTTTTTGTTTGCTTGTGTGTTAGTTTGTTTGCTTGTCGTTATGGCTAGTCCCTTATCTTCTCCGTTGTCTCCCGAGAATGAAATTCTAAATTTTAAGCAAAGGGAGGGTGAAAATCTAAAAGATGCTTGGTATAGAATTTGCAATGCTCAAAATAGATCTACTAGGAAGCAATCTACTACCATTCTCCTTCGCAATTTTTATGTAGGCATTACTCCTTGGCACCGTTATGTTCTTGATACTATTACCGGAGGGAACTTTTTGGGTAGCCATACTTTTGATTCTTATAATGCTATGTTAGATTTATTTGGCTCACCCCCTCTCTTGGTTAATGGAACTATATTAACTTTGGAGCATGTAATGCAAAGGCTTGAGATTATTGAAAATAAGGTTGCGACCGTAGAGTTAATTGAAAATTTGGATAAAAAGATCCATAGCCGAATCTCTGAATATGGATCTAAAGTAGGAGTTACTTTGAAAGATATTAAAGAAAAGGAACCCATAGTTAATGAGAAAATAAATCACGATTCTGTTAGGATCGATAAACTTGAGAATATTCTTACCAACTTGGGAACCGCTTTTTCTTCCGTAAAGAATACTCCAAGTCCTTCCACTAAAGTTGCCAAGCTTATGTACGTTCCTAAAAATAAGGGTGAATCATCTAGTAAGGAAAATGCGGATCTCAAATCTATAAGTGTTCATCCCAATCTTTTTGCTATCATTAAGGAACCATTTGTTACAAATGAATTTTTTGATCTTGTGCCAAAAAGTTTGATAATCAATAAAAAGAAAGAAATTCCTAAAGATGGCAGATGCCTCATGATACGTCTCCGTTGTATCTATAATTTTTGATTGTTCCATGCCAATATTATTCAACTTTCATATACTTTTTGGCAACTTTTTATATTATTTTTGGGACTAACATATTGATCCAGTGCCCAGTGCCAGTTCGTGTCTGTTGCATGCTTTTGGTTTCGCAGAATATCCATATCAAACGGAGTCCAAACGGGATAAAAACAGACGGAGCTTATTTTTGGAAAATATGGAAAATTCGGAAGGAAAATCAACGCGAACCAGTGCCCGAGGTGGTCACGAGGCAGGGGGGCGCCCCCCTTAGGGCGCTCCCCCTACCCTCGTGAGCCCACCGTAAGGCGGTTGATACTCTTCTTTTGCCGCAAGAAAGCTAATATTCAGAAAAAAATCACGGCGAAGGTTTCAGGCCAATCGGAGTTATGGATCTCCATATATACACGAAACGGTGAAACAGAGCCAGAAGAGAACGCAGAAGCAGAGAGAGACAGAGAGATAGATCCGATCTTGGAGGGGCTCTCGCCCCTCCCACGCCATGGGAGCCAAGGACCAGAGGGGAAACCCTTCTCCCATCTAGGGAGGAGGTCAAGGAAGAAGAAGAAGAAGGGGGCCCCTCTCCCCCTTGCTTCTGGTGGCGCCGGAGCGCTGCCGGGGCCATCACCATCACCGCCATCTTCACAAACAACTTCACCGCCATCATCACCAACTCTTCCCCCCTCTATGCAGCGGTGTAACCTCTCTCTTACCCGCTGTAATCTCTACTTAAACATGGTGCTCAACGCTATATATTATTTCCCAATGATGTATGGCTATCCTATGATGTTTGAGTAGATCTGTTTTGTCCTAATGGCTATTTGATGATCGTGATTGGTTTGAGTTGTATGTTTTATTATTGGTGCTGTCCTATGGTGCTCTCCGTGTCGCGCAAGCGTGAGGGATTCCCGCTGTAGGGTTTGCAATATGCTTATGATTTGCTTATGGTGGGTGGCGTGAGTGACAGAAGCACAGACCCGAGTAAGTAGGTTGTTTGCGTATGGGATAAAGGGGACTTGATGCTTTAATGCTATGGTTGGGTTTTATCTTAATGAATCTTTAGTAGTTGCGGATGCTTGCTAGAGTTCCAATCATAAGTGCATATGATCCAAGTAGAGAAAGTATGTTAGCTTATGCCTCTCCCTCAAATAAAATTGCAATAATGATTACCGGTCTAGTTATCGATTTCCTAGGGACAAATAACCTTCTTGTTGACAAAATCTCTTTACTAAAACTAATTTAGTTGTGTCTTTATCTAAACAGCCCCTAGCTTTTATTTACATGCTCTTTACTTTCTTGCAAGCTTACCCAAAAATACCTACAAAGTACTTCTAGTTTCATACTTGTTTCCGGTAAAGCGAACGTCAAGCGTGCGTAGAGTTGTATCGGTGGTCGATAGAACTTGAGGGAATATTTGTTCTACCTTTAGCTCCTCGTTGGGTTCGACACTCTTACTTATCGAAAGAGGCTACAGTTGATCCCCTATACTTGTGGGTTATCAAGACCTTTTTCTGGCGCCGTTGCCGGGGAGCAATAGCGTGGGGTGAATATTCTCGTGTGTGCTTGTTTGCTTTATCACTAAGTAATTTTTATTTGCTATTCTTAGTTGTTTTCTATCTTTAGTTATGGGTAGGAAACACAAAATACCAAAAAAATTAGTTGTACATACTGAACCAATGGTTGAAGAACCACTCAAAATCTATCACACTGCTGAAGCTTATTACTTGGATCATCTTCGATCCCTATGTGCTCGTGCTGAAACCCCAACTAGCTTAGTTGAGGGCAAATCCTTAGATGAGCATGCTTATTATGTGCGACACCAAATATCTGAAAAAGGGAAAATTCTATTGGGTCAAATTCGTCGTTTGCAATGCTATGCTTGGAATTTATGTGAAATTTATGATTTTGCTTGTTGCTCTGAAAACCCTAAGAAACACCTTCCCTATCAATGTGAGTTTAGTGATAATGGAATCGTATCTTTGTATGCTAAGGGTGTTTACAATTACTATGATGTTCAACAAATTGAAGAATTTGTTGCTTTTAAGGGTGCTTATGAAATTGCTTCTTTGATTGAAAAGTATGATGCTACTTTTCACAAATCTGAAAATTTTGCTATACTTAAATTTTGCTATGATAATTATGCTTCTAATGCCTATGTTAAACAATATATTGAGGAGTACTCCGCTGCCCAAGAAGAAACTAATATTTTGCAGGAGTTTATGGAAGAAGAAATTGATGAAACTATGAGCTCATTGGATGAAAAAGATGAGGAGGAGAGCGAAGAACAAAAGGAGGAAGAGCGGATTGATCACCTGTGCCCATCTTCTAATGAGAGTAACTCTTCAACTCATACATTGTTTAATTCCCCTTCGTGCTTACCGAAGGATGATTGCTATGATGACTGTTATGATCCCATTGATTCTCTTGAAATATCCCTTTTTGATGATGCTTGCTATGCTTGTGGCCAAGATGCCAATATGAATTATGCTTATGGAGATGAACTTGCTATAGTTCCTTATGTTAAACATGAAATTGTTGCTATTGCACCCACGCATGATAGTCCTATTATCTTTTTGAATTCTCCCGAATACACTATATTGAAGAAGTTTGCTCTATTAAGGAATATATTGATGGGTTGCCTTTTACTATTGCACATGATGATTTTGATGAATATATTGCTGCTCCTACTTGCAATTATTATGAGAGAGGAACTATATCTCCACCTCTCTATGTTTCCAATATGATAAAATTGCAAGAAACTGTTTATACTATGCATTGGCCTTTACTAGGTGTGCATGAATTGTTCTTTTATGACATTACATAGAAAGAGAGTTAGACTTCGCCATTGCTTGAATCATTGCTAATTAAAATTGGCTTTGATATACCTTGGGATCCGGGTGAATTCACTACTTGAGCACTATATGCCTAGCTTAATTGCTTTAAAGAAAGCGCTGCCAGGGAGACAACCCGGAAGTTTTAGAGAGTCATTTATTTATGTTGTGTGCTTTTATAAAGTTTAGAAATAAAAATAATGTGCCAAGGTTTGCCTTTAGGATGTTTACATTTCCTTGATGGTTTGTACGGTGCAGGACAGAAACTTTGGCTGTAGTGCGGGATTTTACATTTTTAGCTGGAACATCAAATGGTTCTGATTCTTTTTGCACTGTCTTGATTTACAAATTGTTTATGTTTCCTAATTTTGGCAGAATTTTTCAAGTATCATAATTATGGTGAATGTTCAGATTGCTACAGACTGTTCTGTTTTAGACAGATTCTGTTTTTGATGCATAGTTTGCTTGTTTTGATAAAACTATCAATTTATATCAATGGATTAAGCCATGGAAAAGCTATATTACAGTAGACACAATGCAAAACAAAATATTAATTGGTTTGCAACAGTACTTAGAGTAGTGATTTGCTTTATTATACTAACGGATCTTATCGAGTTTTCTGTTGAAGTTTTGTGTGGATGAAGTGTTCAATGATCGAGAAGGTTTCAATGTGAGAAGAAGGAAGAGAGGCAAGAGCTCAAGCTTGGGGATGCCCGAGGCACCCCAAGTAAATATTCAAGGAGACTCAAGCGTCTAAGCTTGGGGATGCTAGGGAGGCATCCCCTCTTTCTTCAACAAATATCGATAAGTTTTCGGATTCGTTTCGTTCATGCGATATGTGCAAGTCTTGGAGCGTCTTTTGCATTTAGGTTTTTATTTTTATTTTTATGCACCATGCTGGTATGAGATAGTCCTTGGTTGATTTATAGAATGCTCTTTGCACTTCACTTATATTTTTTGAGTATGGCTTTATAGAATGCTTCATGTGCTTCACTTATATCATTTGAAGTTTGGATTGCCTGTTTCTCTTTACTTAGACAACCGCCATTTGCAGAATGCTCTTTTGCTTCACTTATATTTGTTAGACAGGGGCATATCTTTTGTAGAAAGAATTAAACTCTCTTGCTTCACTTATATCTATTTAGAGAGATGACAGGAACTGGTTATTCACATGGTTAGTCATAAAATCCTACATAAACTTGTAGATCACTAAATATGATATGTTTGATTCCTTGCAATAGTTTTGCGATATAAAAATGGTGATGCTAGAGTCGTGCGAGTCGAGTAATTGTGAAATTGAGAAATACTTGTGTTGAGGTTTGCAAGTCCCGTAGCATGCACATATGGTGAACCGTTATGTAACGAAGTCGGAGCATGAGGTGTTTATTGATTGTCTTCCTTATGAGTGGCGGTCGGGGACGAGCGATGGTCTTTTCCTACCAATCTATCCCCCTAGGAGCATGCGCGTAGTACTTTGTTTCGATGACTAATAGATTTTTGCAATAAGTATGTGAGTTCTTTATGACTAATGTTGAGTCCATGGATTATACGCACTCTCACCCTTCCATCATTGCTAGCCTCTTCGGTACCGTGCATTGCCCTTTCTCACCTCGAGATTTGGTGCAAACTTCGCCGGTGCACCCAAACCCTGTGATACGATACGCTCTATCACACATAAACCTCCTTATATCTTCCTCAAAACAGCCACCATACCTACCTATTATGGCATTTCCATAGCCATTCTGAGATATATTGCCATGCAACTTCCATCATCATCATATACATGACTTGAGAATTTATTGTCATATTTCTTTGCATGATCGTAAGATAGCTAGCATGATGTTTTCATGGCTTGTCCATTTTTTTGATGTCATTGCTATGCTAGATCATTGCACATTCCAGTACACCGTCGGAGGCATTCATATAGAGTCATATCTTTGTTCTAGTATCCAGTTGTAATATTGAGTTGTAAGTAAATAAAAGTGTGATGATCATCATTATTAGAGCATTGCCCAAAAAAAGAGAGGCCAAAGAAGCCTAAATAAAAAAGGGGGGGGGGCCAAAGAAGCCCGCAAAAAAAGAAAAAAAAAGGAAAAAGGGGCAATGTTACTATCGTTTTACCACACTTGTGCTTCAAAGTAGCACCATGTTCTTCATATAGAGAGTCTCTTGAGTTATCACTTTCATATACTAGTGGGAATTTTCATTATAGAACTTGGCTTGTATATTCCAACGATGGGCTTCCTCAAATGCCCTGGGTCTTCATGAGCAAGCAAGTTGGATGCACACCCACTTAGTTTCAGTTTGAGCTTTCATATACTTATAGCTCTAGTGCATCCGTTGCATGGCAATCCCTACTCCTCACATTGACATCAATTGATGGGCATCTCCATAGCCTGTTGATTAGCCGCGTCGATGTGAGACTTTCTCCTTTTTTGTCTTCTCCACATAACCCCCATCATCATATTCTATTCCACCTATAGTGCTATGTCCATGGCTCACGCTCATGTATTGCGTGAAAGTTGAAAAGGTTTGAGAACGTCAAAAGTATGAAACAATTGCTTGGCTTGTCATCGGGGTTGTGCATGATGTGAATGCTTTGTGTGGTGAAGATGGAGCATAGCCAGACTATATGATTTTGTAGGGATGAGCTTTCTTTGGCTATGTTATTTCAATAAGACATAATTGCTTGGTTGGTACGCTTGAAATATTATTGTCTTTATGTCAAAGGATAGATTATTGCCTTGAATCACCCGTGTCTTAATATTCATGCCATGATTAGACATATGATCAAGATTATGCTAGGTAGCATTCCACATCAAAAATTATCTTTTTTATCATTTACCTACTTGAGGACGAGCAGGAATTAAGCTTGGGGATGCTGATACGTCTCCGTCGTATCTATAATTTTTGATTGTTCCATGCCAATATTATTCAACTTTCATATACTTTTTGGCAACTTTTTATATTATTTTTGGGACTAACATATTGATCCAGTGCCCAGTGCCAGTTCCTGTCTGTTACATGTTTTTGGTTTCGCAGAATATCCATATCAAATGGAGTCCAAACGGGATAAAAACGGACGGAGCTTATTTTTGGAAAATATGGAAAATTCGGAAGGAAAATCAACGCGAACCAGTGCCCGAGGTGGTCACGAGGCAGGGGGGCGCCCCCCCTTAGGGCGCGCCCCCCTACCTCGTGAGCCCACCGTAAGGCAGTTGACGCTCTTCTTTTGTCGCAAGAAAGCTAATATTCGGAAAAAATCACGGCGAAGGTTTCAGGCCAATCGGAGTTATGGATCTCCATATATACACGAAACAGTGAAACAGAGGCAGAAGAGAACGCAGAAACAGAGAGAGACAGAGAGATAGATCCAATCTCGGAGGGGCTCTCGCCCCTCCCACGCCATGGGAGCCAACGACCAGAGGGGAAACCCTTCTCCCATCTAGGGAGGATGTCAAGGAAGAATAAGAAGAAGGGGGCCCCTCTCCCCCTTGCTTCCGGTGGCGCCGGAGCGCTGCCGGGGCCATCACCATCACCGCCATCATCACCAACTCTTCCCCCCTCTATGCAGCGGTGTAACCTCTCTCTTACCCGCTGTAATCTCTACTTAAACATGGTGCTCAACGCTATATATTATTTTCCCAATGATGTATGGCTATCCTATGATGTTTGAGTAGATCTGTTTTGTCCTAATGGCTATTTGATGATCGTGATTGGTTTGAGTTGTATGTTTTATTATTGGTGCTGTCCTATGGTGCTCTCCGTGTCGCGCAAGCGTGAGGGATTCCCGTTGTAGGGTTTGCAATATGCTTATGATTTGCTTATGGTGGGTGGCGTGAGTGACAGAAGCACAGACCCGAGTAAGTAGGTTGTTTGCGTATGGGATAAAGGGGACTTGATGCTTTATGGTTGGGTTTTACCTTAATGAATCTTTAGTAGTTGCGGATGCTTGCTAGAGTTCCAATCATAAGTGCATATGATCCAAGTAGATAAAGTATGTTAGCTTATGCCTCTCCCTCAAATAAAATTGCAATAATGATTATGGGTCTACTTATCGATTTCCTAGGGACAAATAACCTTCTTGTTGACAAAAGCTCTTTACTAAAACTAATTTAGTTGTGTCTTTATCTAAACAGCCCCTAGCTTTTATTTACGTGATCTTTACTTTCTTGCAAGCTTACCCAAAAACACCTACAAAGTACTTCTAGTTTCATACTTGTTTCTGGTAAAGCGAACGTCAAGCGTGCGTAGAGTTGTATCGGTGGTCGATAGAACTTGAGGGAATATTTATTCTACCTTTAGCTCCTCGTTGGGTTCGACACTCTTACTTATCGAAAGAGGCTACAATTGATCCCCTATACTTGTGGGTTATCACCTCATTGAAGAATTGCCTACCAAAGATGGCAATACCTAGATCTATTCGTGATTGTTATGCCTAGCTAGGGGCGTTAAACGATAGTGCTTGTTGGGAGGCAACCCAATTTTATTTTTATTCCTTGCTTTTTGCTCCTGTTTAGTAATAAATAATTTATCTAGCCTCTATTTTGGTTGTGTTTTTTTGTGTTTAATTAGTGTCTGTGCCAAGTAGAACCGTTGGGAAGACTTGGGGAAAGTCTTGTTGAACTTGCTGTAAAAAAACAGAAACTTTAGCACTCACGAGAACTTCTGTAATTTTTATTTGGAGAGTGATATTTAGTTAATTCTTTTTGAAGAATGATTAATAGATAAACTCCTCAAGTACATAAATTTATTTTAGAATTTTTGGGGTTCCAGATCTTGCGGTAGCTACAGATTACTACAGACTGTTCTGATTTTGACAGATTCTGTTTTCCGTGTATTGTTTGCTTATTTTGATGAATCTATGGCTAGTAAAATAGTTTATAAACCATAAAGAAGTTGGCATATAGTAGGTATAAAACCAATATAAATAAATAATGAGTTCATTACAGTACCTTGAAGTGATCTTTTATTTTCTTTCGCTAATGGAGCTCATGAGATTTTCTACTTTAAGTTTTGTGTTGTGAAGTTTTCAAGTTTTGGGTAAAGATTTGATGGATTATGGAACAAGGAGTGGCAAGAGCCTAAGCTTGGGGATGCCCATGGAACCCCCAAGATAATCTAAGGACACCTAAAATCCAAAACTTGGGGATGCCCCGGAAGGCATCCCCTCTTTCGTCTACTTCTATCGGTAACTTTACTTGGAGCTATATTTTTATTTACCACATGATATGTGTTTTGCTTGGAGCGTCTTGTATGATTTGAGTCTTTTCTTGTTATTTTACCACAATCATCCTTGATGTACACACCTTTTTAGAGAGCCATACATGATTTGGAATTTGTTAGAATACTCTATGTGCTTCGCTTATATCTTTTGAGTTATATAATTTTGCTCTAGTACTTCACTTATATCTTTTAGAGCACGGTGGTGGATTTGTTTTATAGAAACTATTGATCTATCATGCTTCACTTAGATTATTTTTAGAGTCTTAAATAGCATGGTAATTTGCTTAAAATCCTAATATGCTCGGTATGCAAGATTAATAATAAAACTTTCTTATGAGTCTGTTGAATACTATGATAAGTTTGATACTTGATAATTGTTTTGAGATATAGAGATGGTGATATTAAAGTCATGCTAGTTGAGTAGTTGTGAATTTGAGAAATACTTGTGTTGAAGCTTGTGATTCCCGTAGCATGCATGTATGGTGAACCGTTATGTGATGAAGTCGGAGCATGATTTATTTATTTATTGTCTTCCTTATGAGTGGCGGTCGGGGACGAGCGATGGTCTTTTCCTACCAATCTACCCCCTAGGAGCACGCGCGTAATACTTTGCTTTGATAACTTGTAGATTTTTGCAATAAGTATATGAGTTCTTTATGACTAATGTTGAGTCCATGGATTATACGCACTCTCACCCTTCCACCTTTGCTAGCCTCTCTAATACCACGCACCTTTCGCCGGTATCATACACCCACCATATACCTTCCTCAAAATAGCCATTCCGAGATATATTGCCATGCAACTTTCCACCGTTCCATTCATTATGACGCACTCCATCATTGTCATATTGCTTAGCATGATCATGTAGTTGACATCGTATTTGTGGCAAAGCCACCATTCATAATTCTTTCATACATGTCACTCATGAGTCATTGCATATCCCGGTACACCGCCGGAGGCATTCACATAGAGTCATATTTTGTTCTAAGTATCGAGTTGTAATTGTTGAGTTGTAAGAAAAATAAAAGTGTGATGATCATCATTATTAGAGCATTATCCCACTGAGGAAAGGATGATGGAGACTATGATTCCCCCACAAGTCGGGATGAGACTCTGGGCGAAAAATAAATAAAAGAGGCCAAAGAAGCCCAAATAAAAAAAGGAGAAAGAAAAGAGGCCATAAAAAAGAGAAAAGACCCAAATAAAAAATATGAGAGAAAAAGAGAGAAGGGACAATGTTACTATCCTTTTACCACACTTGTGCTTCAAAGTAGCACCATGATCTTCATAATAGAGAGTCTCTCATGTTATCACTTTCATATACTAGTGGGAATCTTTCTTATAGAACTTGGCTTGTATATTCCAATGATGGGCTTCCTCAAATTGCCCTAGGTCTTCATGAGCAAGCAAGTTGGATGCACACCCACTTAGTTTCTTTTTGAGCTTTCGTATACTTATAGCTCTAGTGCATCCGTTGCATGGCAATCCCTACTCACTCACATTGATATCTATTGATGGGCATCTCCATAGCCCGTTGATACGCCTAGTTGATGTGAGACTATCTTCCCCCTTTTTGTCTTCTCCACAACCACCATTCTATTCCACCTATAGTGCTATATCCATGGCTCACGCTCATGTATTGCATGAAAATTGAAAAGGTTTTGAGAATGTCAAAAGTATGAAACAATTGCTTGGCTTGTCATCGAGGTTGTGCATGATTTAAATATTTTGTGTGGTGAAGATAGAGCATAGCCAGACTATATGATTTTGTAGGGATAACTTTCTTTAGCCATGTTATTTTGAGAAGACATAATTTGCTTTGTTAGTATGCTTGCAGTATTATTATTTTTATGTCAATATGAACTTTTGTCTTGAATCTTTCGGATCTGAATATTCATACCACAATTAATAAGAATTACATTAAAATTATGCCAAGTAGCACTCCGCATCAAAAATTCTGTTTTTATCATTTACCTACTCGAGGACGAGCGGGAATTAAGCTTGGGGATGCTTGATACGTCTCCAACGTATCTATAATTTTTGATTGCTCCATGCTATATTATCTACTGCTTTGGACATTACTGGCCTTTATTATCCACTTTTATAATATTTTTGGGACTAACCTATTAACCGGAGGCCCAGCCCAGAATTGTTGTTTTTTGTCTGTTTTAGGGTTTAGAAGAAAAGGAATATCAAACGGAGTCCAAACGGAATGAAACCTTCGGGAACGTGATTTTTAGGAAGATTATGATCCGGGAGACTTGGACCCTACGTCAAGAAAGAAAACAGGAGGGTACGAGGTAGGGGGGTGCCCACCCCCACCAGGCGCGCCCTCCACCCTCGTGGGCCCCCTGTTGCTCCACCGACGTACTCCTTCCTCCTATATATACCTACGTACCCCCAAACGATCAGATACGGAGCCAAAACCCTAATTCCACCGCCGCAACTTTCTGTATCCACGAGATCCCATCTTGGGGCCTGTTCCGGAGCTCCGCCGGAGGGGGCATTGATCATGGAGGGCTTCTACATCAACACCATAGCCTCTCCGATGAGGTGTGAGTAGTTTGCCTTAGACCTACGGGTCCATAGTTAGTAGCTAGATGGCTTCTTCTCTCTTTTTGGATCTCAATACAATGTTCTCCCCCTCTCTTGTGGAGATCTATTCGATGTAATCTTCTTTTTGCGGTGTGTTTGTTGAGATGAATTGTGGGTTTATGATCAAGTCTATCTATGAATAATATTTGAATCTTCTCTGAATTCTTTTATGTATGATTGGTTATCTTTGCAAGTCTCTTTGAATTATCAGTTTGGTTTGGCCTACTAGATTGATCTTTCTTGCAATGGGAGAAGTGCTTAGCTTTGGGTTCAATCTTGTGGTGTGCTTTCCCGATGACAGTAAGGGCAGCAAGGCACGTATTGTATTGTTGCCATCGAGGATAACAAGATGGGGTTTTCTTCATATTGCATGAGTCTATCCCTCTACATCATGTCATCTTGCTTAAGGCGTTACTTTGTTTTTAACTTAATACTCTTGATGCATGCTGGATAGCGGTCGATGAGTGGAGTAATAGTAGTAGATGCAGGCAGGAGTCGGTCTACTTGTCTTAGACGTGATGCCTGTATACATGATCATACCTAGATATTCTCATAACTATGCTCAATTTTGTCAATTACTCAATAGTAATTTGTTCACCCACCGTAGAATACTTATGCTCTCGAGAGAAGCCACTAGTGAAACCTATGGCCCTCGGGTCTATCTTCATCATATTAATCTACTACTACTTAGTTATTTCCTTTTCTATTTACTTTGCCTTTATTTTACTTTGCATCTTTATCATAAAAATACCAAAAAATCTTATCTTATCATATCTATCAGATCCCACTCTCGTAAGTGGCCCTATAGGGATTGACAACCCCTATTTTGCGTTGGTTGCGAGGATTTATTTGTTTTGTGTAGGTGCGAGGGACTCGCGCGTAGCCTCCTACTGGATTGATACCTTGGTTCTCAAAAACTGAGGGAAATACTTACGCTACTTTGCTGCATCATCCCTTCCTCTTCGGGGAAAACCAACACAGTGCTCAAGAGGTAGCAAGTACTTATTCTGCTGCAAGTAGTTCTTCACTCAGGAATTTCCTCACCCTGAAATTCCTCAGTGAAGAATTCATAAAAATCGCCTATTCACCCCCCTCTAATCGATATAACGCACTTTCAATTGGTATCAGAGCAAGGTACTCCCTTGTTCTGTGTGATTTTGGTTTAACCGCCTGGAGTTTTAGTTATGTTGACCGCATGTATGATCAAGGTTTCTGTTGGGTGTCCTACCTTCGATGGGACAGACTACCCCTACTAGAAGAATAAGATGTGCATGCATCTTGAGGCAATTGATAACGATCTCTGGTACGTTGTGGAGTATGGTGTTCCCTCTGTCACTCCCACCATCAACGCTGCTGATGTGAAGAGATTCAAGCAACTCGACTCTCAAGCGAAGAATATCATATGTGGCCATCTGAGCAAAGGGCAGTATGGCAGAGTGAGTGCTTTGGAGACAGCTAAGCTTATCTGGGACAGGCTGTCCAAGGTCAATGAGGGAGTCTCAACACAGCGTGACTCTCGAGTTGACGTTCTTCGAAATCTCTTCAACCGCTTCAAAAGACTCGACAATGAAAATGTTCAGCAAACCTTCGATCGCCTCACTGACATCTCAAATGAGCTTCAAGCACTTGGTGCCACTGATATCACCGACCATGAGGTGGTGAAGAAATTGCTGAGATCGCTTGATTCCTCATTTGATACCTTGGCATTGATGATACAAGAACGTGGAGACTATAAGTCACTTGATCCCGCTGATATCCTCGAGAGACTAAACACTCATGAGTTCCAGCTTGCTGAGAAGAGAGATCTCTATGGACCAAGTTATGGTAGATCACGAGCTTTGAAGGCCAAGGCAATGTCTAAATCTGAAGGTGAAGATTCTGGTAGCAACCTTGGTGACCCTGAAGAATTGATCCAGGAGCAATGCTCGTGAGGAAGTTTCAGAAGTTCTCAAGACGTGGTCGCTTTGGTAAATCCTCAAGAAGTGGTGACTTGAGATCAGATTCCTCATCCCATGATTACAAGAAGAGACTCTGTCACAAATGCAAGAAACCCGAACACTACATTCGAGATTGTCCTTAATGGGAAAAGGAATCAAAGAAGAAGAAGTACAAGGATTACAGTTCTGATGATTCAAATAAGAAGAAGAAATCTTCAAAGACCTCATCATCAAAATCCTCAAGGTCATCTCACAAGAAGAGCAGCTCCAAGAAGGCTCGGGCATTCATTGGCAAGGAAATGGACTCTGAGGCTGAATCTAAGGAAAATGAGGAAGAGGAGGAATCTGAGGATTCAGACTCTGGTGTGGCGAGCCTAGCCCTCGCTACCGCGTTCGTCAACAAGTCCATCTTCAACTCTGAAGAAAAGGACCTCCCCAACACTACTGATGACGGCGATGAGGACTACGCTCCCACCTATTGCTTCATGGCAAAAGGCTCAAAGGTACTCAAATATCCCTCCTCTGAATCTAGTGAGGATGAATCTGATGAAAACCTCAAACCCAGCTATTCTAAACTTGCTAAGATTGCTGTGAAACTACAAAAGGCTCTTGAAAAGGTTCAAAATATGCTAGATAAAAGCGACGATATGTTGGGCGAGGAAATGGATCGCACTAAAATTTTAACTGAAAATCTTCAGAGACTTCGGTCCAAGTTTGACAATCTTCAAGTTCATCATAACACTCTCCTATCTGATCGTGAGAAGCTTTCTTATGAATTTTTTCAAAGAAAGCAAGATCTTGAGCAGTTAAGAGTGAGTTATGGAGATCTTTAGAAGGAGCGTGATTCATTACTTGCTCAACAGATTAGCGCTACTCAGGATGAATTTATTCCTCCATGTTTGAAGTGCATTGAACATGAAACTGCTAATTCTTCACCTGAATGCTCAAATGCTTCCATTGTTGCAAATTCTTCAACTGTCTCTGCTATCACTAATTCCTCATCTGAGGACATTGCTAGTATCAGTGATGATGCAGGGCTGAAGGAATTGTATATGATAGGCATGTACAAAAGCCTCAAAGGGCATCAGGCTCTTTGTGACGTGCTTAAAAAGCAGATCCTCAACAGGAACCCTAGGAAAGAGGGTATTGCCTTTGAGAGGAAACTCAATGCTGATGGGACCTACTGGAAACCTGAGCAGTATCCCAAAACCTCATGGGTTGCTGCAAAGGGACCTTCAGTGGATCCATCTACTTTATCTGGCTTTACATGTGAATCTTCATATTCTTCTGATGAGTCATTTGACTCCAATTATAAACTGTTCAAAAATCAGAATGGTGAAGTATTTGCTAGATATGTTGGCACTAACTGCAGGAATGGTTCTCCTATGAAGAAAATCTGGGTTCCCAAAAGGTGCCTTGAAAATCTTCAGGTGAATGTCATCATGACACTGTAAGTGCATCTAGTGCCACCCCTAGTTGGTTTTGGAGTATTGACGACAAACCTAGTTGAGGGACTAATGTGTTTGTGAGAATTGCAGGATAACATAGGTAGAAGTCCCTCATTGATTCGGTTTTCCTACCAGAGATGACCCCTAAAAATGTATGAAGAAATTGAAGTCAAAGGTGGTATATGAAGATATTCACATTGAAGACTATGACAAGAGAAGACACCACATGAAGCCTATGGAGCTCGAAGACTTAGATCTTTCGTAGTTCTCTTTCTTCTATGTTGAGTCATAGGAACCACCGTACTGTTAAGTGGGGTCCAAGAGAACCAGTCAGAATGACTGAAGTGATGCTTAAACAAAACGTATGTCTTCGAGTGAAGACTTTGAGAGCGAATCTTGTCCAGAGTCGGGCAAGTCAGCTTTGCTTGAAGCCCAAGTAAAGTTGTCGTGTGAGTTTGAAATCTGACCATTGGAACATGTGTCAGTTCCTTAGTGACCCAGGGTCATTTCGGAAAAATCAGGTCGGGTTGCCAAGTGGCTATAAATAGCCCACCCCCTACAACCATAAACGGTTGGCTGCTCAGATTCAGAGTACGGCTTTTGTCGTTTGAGAGCAACCCACCTCGAAGCCTTTGAGAGAGAATTCCTTGCGAGGATAAAGCCCTAACCACCCAGAGCCAAAGAGAATTAAGCATCACTTAAGTCTTCTTGTCTGTGTGTCCGGGACTGTGTGTCCTAAGGTTTAAATACCTAGCCGCCCTAACCAGATGTACAGTTGTCACAGCAACTGGAACTGGTCCAACAAATCATTTTCTTCAGCGAGTCACTGGTTTCATCTTCCCTTTCCTTTACTTATTGTTACTCCTTGTGAAGTCATTGTATGTTCGCACTATCTTTTGTCTTCACTGAGTGACTGCGTGTTCTGTGTGGCTTCACAATATCTTCCTACCTGATCCTTACTACATTGCTGCTATTAGTCATTGTGCTTTCGCTCTATTGAATACTTGACTATGGCTTGCCTAGTGTAGTCTACCTTCTGCTACAGGGTAATAGGTTTATTTCTATCGTTTGTCTTCATAACTTCCAGGTTTTGAAGACTTTCATAAAAATCGCCTATTCACCCCCCCTCTAGTCGATATAACGTACTTTCAATTGGCATCTTGAAGCCATTGACGTCGACCTATGGTATGTCGTCAAGAACGGCGTTCCCAAGGCTGGAGAAGGTGTCACTGTTGCTGATGTCAAGAAGTTCGTTCAACTGGACTCTACTGCTAAGAATATCATCTGTGGTCATCTGACCAAAGGACAGTATGGCTGTGTGAGTGCTTTGGAAACATCTAAGCTGGTCTGGGACTGGCTCTCCAAGGTCAATGAAGGCGTCTCAACCCAGAGAGATCAGAGAATCAGTGTCCTTCGCAACCTATTCAACCACTTCAAGCGAAATGACAATGAGAATGTCCAGCTCACATTTGACCGACTCACTGACATCACAAATGAGCTTCAAGCCCTCGGCGCTACTGAGATCACCAAACATGAAGTCGTCAAGACACTACTGAGATCACTTGATAGTTCGTTTGACACCCTAGCCCTGATGATTCAAGAACGTCCTGATTTCAAGACACTCGATCCGTCTTACATACTTGAGAGGCTCAACACACATGAGAGGCTCAACACACTTGTTGTTGTTGTTGTTGTTGTTGTTGTTGTTGTTGTTGTTGTTGTTGTTGTTGTTGTTGTTGTTGTTGTTGTTGTTGTTGTTGTTGTTGTTGTTGTTGTTGTTGTTGTTGTTGTTGTTGTTGTTGTTGTTGTTGTTGTTGTTGTTGTTGTTGTTGTTGTTGTTGTTGTTGTTGTTGTTGTTGTTGTTGTTGTTGTTGTTGTTGTTGTTGTTGTTGTTGTTGTTGTTGTTGTTGTTGTTGTTGTTGTTGTTGTTGTTGTTGTTGTTGTTGTTGTTGTTGTTGTTGTTGTTGTTGTTGTTGTTGTTGTTGTTGTTGTTGTTGTTGTTGTTGTTGTTGTTGTTGTTGTTGTTGTTGTTGTTGTTGTTGTTGTTGTTGTTGTTGTTGTTGTTGTTGTTGTTGTTGTTGTTGTTGTTGTTGTTGTTGTTGTTGTTGTTGTTGTTGTTGTTGTTGTTGTTGTTGTTGTTGTTGTTGTTGTTGTTGTTGTTGTTGTTGTTGTTGTTGTTTGTTGTTGTTGTTGTTGTTGTTGTTGTTGTTGTTGTTGTTGTTGTTGTTGTTGTTGTTGTTGTTGTTGTTGTTGTTGTTGTTGTTGTTGTTGTTGTTGTTGTTGTTGTTGTTGTTGTTGTTGTTGTTGTTGTTGTTGTTGTTGTTGTTGTTGTTGTTGTTGTTGTTGTTGTTGTTGTTGTTGTTGTTGTTGTTGTTGTTGTTGTTGTTGTTGTTGTTGTTTGTTGTTGTTGTTGTTGTTGTTGTTGTTGTTGTTGTTGTTGTTGTTGTTGTTGTTGTTGTTGTTGTTGTTGTTGTTGTTGTTGTTGTTGTTGTTGTTGTTGTTGTTGTTGTTGTTGTTGTTGTTGTTGTTGTTGTTGTTGTTGTTGTTGTTGTTGTTGTTGTTGTTGTTGTTGTTGTTGTTGTTGTTGTTGCTGTTGTTGTTGTTGCTGTTGTTGCTGCGGTGAATATGTGGTATATGGCAGCGGCGATGACGATGGTGGTATATGGCAGCGGTGATGACGAAGGTGGTATATGACAGCGGTGATGACGATGGTGGTATATGGCAGCGATGATGATGATGATGCGGCAGCGGCGTGACTACTTGTGAATAGAACTCGAAACTCTAAAGGACTAGACACTAAGACTAGCAACTAGACACGACGATGCAACTGCAAACTCAACAATGCAAAACCCTAAAAAGATTATGCAAAGGCTCAAATTGGTTCGAATATGATGAAC
This sequence comes from Triticum aestivum, assembly GCF_018294505.1. Lineage (NCBI taxonomy): Eukaryota > Viridiplantae > Streptophyta > Magnoliopsida > Poales > Poaceae > Triticum > Triticum aestivum. The sequence continues at coordinate 110,905,712 of NC_057794.1, read as the reverse complement.
TAACCCTAATTTTTTTGGCTTTTTCGTAGACTGTAGGTATGAAGAATAGACTCGATCTAAACTACGAAAAACTGTAAAATCTCATCGAGCAACCTGGAAATCTGATACCACTTGATAGAGCCGAAGATGTCCCGATGTTTCGATGAGATAGATATCGTTTTCTGTGGGAGTCGACTTTGACGATCCGACTACGAACGTGCGAAGACGTCGCGCCTTAGCAATCGCTAAACCAACTTCCAAGGGTTATTGACCACGCCGGAGCATGATCAACCTGACCACGAGGGTCTATTTCCTGCGAGCAAACGAAGAACAAGCAAGAAACTGAGATTGCAATCTGGATATTGCGAATAAAAGAGGAAAGCTTTATTAATGAAGGTGGGGTTCTGTGACATCTTGGTCTGGTCGTTGGACACAAACAAAGTACGCGAAGTTGCGGCTATGGCAAACTTTTATTCTAAAAAAAACCCAAAGTCTAAACGACGCCCTAAGGGATGTATATATGGAGGGAGAGGGGGGAATTTCGTGGCCCTTGGAGGAGGGGTCCGAAACCAATCCTAACTCTTGTTTCCCCACACATACGGACTCTAAAAACAACCTATACTTAAGTATTTCAAAAATACATGGGTCTGGCCCAATAATAAGGTGACGCAACACCTAGAATAGCCTCTGGACGAAATTTATGAAGTGGCATCTTGTATATTTTGTCCAAGGCTTCATGCACTTCTTATGGTGGCTTCAAAGTCCTGAAATCATCACTTGTAACTTTGTTCTTAATCCCCTTGCGCATGCCATCATCTCCATGCTTGAAGTTGCTCCAAGGTTCATCTTTCTTGTCCAAGCTAGGCCCTTCATTTGTAAGCAAAACAAATGTATCCAATTTAGGCATCATCATATTCTCATAAACATTAGAATCGTTACCAAGAAATGAAAGTACCTGATAATTCAATTGGCGTGTGCGAGCTCTAGTAATTGGTCCAATATGTATAGCAGCAGGGGATGTGGGTGTAACAATGGTATCGATGTCCTCATCAGCACTCGAAGACATAGCACATTCAAATTCGTCATCATTTTCTTCGTGATCATGTGTTGAAGGGCGACATCTCTATTGAGCATGTGAAGACTGAAGAATAACTAGCCGATATCTTCACTAAGCCCTTGGATGAGAAGATATTTAGCAAGTTGTAGTGTGAGCTAAATATCCTAGAATCTTCGAATGTTCTTTGAAAAGGACACTCATCCTAACACTTATGCAAAATTGATGACTTAGATGTGTAACACATGAAGAAACGTTTTTCTTCAATCAATGAAGAATAACACTCTAAGTGTGAAGAAATTAACGAAGAATTTGATTATCAGAACCCTATGACAATTGTACGCGGTGTCTGAAATCATCATTCTTATATGGTGGGTCACGTCATCACCAAAAGTTGAAAATCTTCAATTTGAGTTCTTTCCTCAGCTTTGAAATTCCTCTGTTGTTTTTCAATTTGCATTGTCTTCACCTTTTTCGTCGTTTTTTTTCATTGGCTATATGAGTTTATGTCCTCTACAGCATTTACTTATTACTATTTCTTCAAGTTGCTTGTTCTGCTAAATGAATGTGATCGGACCCTTTCCCCCTCTATGCTAAACTCAACCCAGTCTATTCACAAATTCTTCATGTGCGTTTTATTTGAAACTCGTTCAAAATCTTCACTATGTCCTTGTCAGCTGAAGAAAATGCGAATGAAACTTTAAACTTATTTTATCTGAATTTTCGGCCTTTGCCACTCAAATCAGTACACATTCCACGATAATACTTATCCTATTCACCCATGATCGGACACGAACCTCTCAGTACGTGGGTGACACACGTCAAGCGAATGAGAAGGGTCAGGGGCACGTTCGTCCTATTTTCTTGGGCGAGCAGTTTTTCACTTCGGCTATAAATACCTCTCTCCTTTCCTCATTTCACTTTTACTCCGCTCGACCTCCCTCCCACGCTTGAGCTCTCAAACCCTAGCGCCATCGCTACTTCCGTCGTCGCTGGTGAGGAAGAGCTTCACTGCCTCGACCTCATCGCCGCCGTACTCACGCCGGACGCGGATTTATTCACTCCGCCGCTGCCATAGATGTCTTCCTCAGCCAAGTTAGGGCGTGGAAGAGCTGAACCGACGAGCTTCAAATCTACACTTCTCAGTTCGTCGTGTTCTTCATCCAGGGTAATTAAAAGTTATTTTTACTACCCTTGTTGATTCGGATGTTTTTCTTCAAATCTTCAAAATGTGTTTTTCTTCAAATCCTCACACACTGGACACCTCACATATCATCTGTTCTTAATCTGTTTCTCTAAGCAAATTTTTCTTCAAGATTCCTCAATTGTGTGGATTTTCAAATCTGTACAACTCCGGAACCTAAGTCAAAGAACGCTTATTGAAATTCCTCAAGATTCATCCGGTCAAATTCCTCAAACTTGTTCTTATTGCAAAATCTTCTGAGAACGCATATGACCTCTCCAAATTCCTCGCAACTATACTCTGTTCACAGGTACATATGTCCACTGCTGAATCACTAGGTTCTCGTCAACTTAACTCATTTGCAGCGTTCCTTTAAGAAAAGTTGCATACCTCTTCAGAGAAATCAATCGTTCAAAACCCTCAGCTGAAGAAAATGGCAGATGGTAAGAAACCTCAAAAGGGAGGAAAGAAGCTGGAAGTCAACACTGCGTTTGAAATCCCCGAGGATATATACAAGGATTATTGCACTCCTGATGAGGCCACCCATGGAAAAGAAATTAAGAATGAGCGCAAAGTACGCATCCAAATGATAGAGAGGAGATGGGCACGGGAATGGAGGGAATATAGATACGTTACTCCCAAGTATATGAAGAAATTCGCTCTTAATCCTCCATGCCCAAGACCTCCATTGGCACCTGGCCAAGTAGCTGATTCCACCAGCCTCAAGCGTGGTGAGGATTATCCTGATGAATGGGCCAAGCGCCAGTCCAAGCTAGGCAGAGTAGCTAAGGAAGCAGTGAGGAAATTTAATGAAGACTCTGCTGCTGCTGCCACTGCTGAGGCCTCTGCAAGCAAGCCAAAGAAGGCCATGCCAAAGAAGCCGGCTCATAAGCCAAGTGCTTCAACCCCAATGTCCTTACGGCCAAGTTCCTCAGCAATGCCCTCACGGCCAAATTCTTCAAAGCCCTCAGGCCAATTTCTCAAGCCGCACCAGCTCCTCCAAAGTCCTCAGCTCCTCCCTCAAAATCCTTAGCACCAGTGCATCTCGCCACGTGCCAAAGGACAACAGGCATCTCTATTGCCTCAGGAGCTTCTGCTAGTTCTTCACCTGCACCAAATTCATCAACTGGCCCCTCTCTGCTGAAGACAAAGACCACCACTGGACGAGGCTCTTGACCAAGTCCTCACAAGAAGCAGGTCGCCTTTCAAGTGCCGTCTGATGAAGACAAAGCTGATGATGAAGAACTTGCTGAAATCATCAGGGACAGGCAACTCAGGGCCGCTAGAGCCAAAGGCACAAGTGTGCCTCTCCTTTTGGATCCAAAATTGATCCTTAATTATATTAATCTCTGGCACAAGGACCCCAACACTTCTATGCCTGACTTCAAGCTGACTCCTGTCCAAAGTCATATATTGACTTACTTCATTCAGGAAGAAAAATAGAAATTTGAAAAGGCCAGGCAGTTGAAGAAAGCGCAGTACAAAAAGGAGCGCTTCCTGAAGAAAAACGTTGTCTTTATGACAACTGAAGAACTTGTCACTATTCAATCCGAGATTAAGAAACTCAGTGATGAATTTGACGCATACCGCGCTGATTGGTTGAGAACCAAGGTCCATTTTGTGAAACTAACTGAGCAGTTCACTTCCAATGTTGCAGCCCCAACACAACAAGAAAATCCTCAAGCTGAAGCATCTGCTCAGCCTACTGAAGAAAATGCCAGCACCGCTGATGATACTCAGGCTGCTGAAGAAAATGCTAGTACCAGGGCTGATGACTGCATTCCAGCCGCTGAAAAAATTGCCAGGGCAACCACTAGTGTTGCGCCTGAAGAAAATGAAGAAGTCAGGGCAACTGCATCAGTTGTGCCTGAAGATCTTGAACCAAATTCCTCTGCTCCTCCTGCGCCTACACCATCTCTGATCCTTCCATCTGCATCAGATGTGAAGAAGACCAAGGTTGCAGAGTGTGCAACTGCGAAGAAAAGGAAGACATCAATTGCATCAGATTCTTCGGCTCCAAAGAAAATGAAGCCTCTGACCAACTCATTTGAAAATACTATTGATATTGTTCTTGTCTCATCTATGCCATCAAAGAACCTTATTCCTTTCGATGAAGAATACGTGATCCCAAGCGGATTCGATGAAGACATTCCTTCTGCTGCTTCCTCAGAGCAGTTGGATGAAGAAATTAAAGCGGATGCAATCTCTTCAACCCCAATAGTCTCATCGCGCATGCTTTAGTTCACTGCTGAAGAGACCGACGTTGAAGAAATGAATGAAGACGAAGATGTGGACATTGGATGCACAACTCCAGTGTTGAACAACGAGTTTTGGGAAAGTCAGCACCCCAATTCTCCTCTATTCACATCCCTCCAACAAATTCCTCAGTCCCCTGTCACTACTAAAGTACAAATGGGATCTGAAGAACCTCGTGCCACACCATCTATCCATGAAGAGATTCTAGCCACTAGTGCTGAAGAAAATGTAAATGAAGAATTGAAGTCTCAGGTTGCCACTGAAGAAGAACCTGAAATTCCTCAGCCTGCGGAACCTGAGATTGAGATCCCTGAGGTTGTGATGCAATTGACGGACACTCCCCACCCAAAGCCAAAGGATCCCTTCTCAAAGAAGCAAAAATTTAAGGCTGATGACTTCTTAGGCGAGCATGTATTTTTCACGGACTACAATCCTTATGACTTTGCTCGTCTTAGGAAGAAACGCTTCTGGACTGCCAGTCAGGCCAATTTCTACTCTTCACTGCTCTTTAACAAGGATAAAGTCTTCTACCACGAGCATATTCCTCATGTGAACATGGAATCACTGCCTTGCTTCTCTCCTGTTCTCAGCGTGCTTCATGACGCAGGCCTCCTCAACTTTTGCTCTGATATTGTTGATTGGAATGAAGAGCTTATTCTTCAGTTCTACGCTACACTGCACATCACAGGTGATCCTGATGATATCAACACTTGGGTATTGGTCTGGATGACTGATAACACTCATTATAAAGCACCGGCCTCTGAATTACTTTACGCCCTGCCCATCAGTCCACCCCTTGAAGGAGCTCGCTGTCTATACCAGGAGCCTGAACTCACTGCCATTACATGCAAGTGCGGATGAAGCCCCTGAAGCCCGGTCAAGCGCCAATGACTAAATTCCTCGTAAAGGAATTGCTATATGTACCTAGAATAGTCTATCGCATTCTGACGAGAACAATGAGTCCTGTCAAAGGCCACGACTCGTCTGATGAGGAAATTGTTGGCATCATGAAGAGTCTGCTATTCAACATCATACAAGGCATTCCTGTCAATTATCATGATTTCTTCATGAGGACTCTGGCAAATGTTGCACTCTTTCCGTTTGAGTTGAAGCCTTATGCTCCTTGGATTATGAGATTCCTTAGAACAAGGTCTTTACTAAACTACAAGGCTAACTTTCAGAATCACCTCAGCTACCTGCCCCCAATTGAAGTCCTCAAGCAGACTTATTCCTCAGCTGATGAAAAGGGCAAGGCACCTACATCATTGATGAAGGCATTCGTCCATTGGATGGTCAGTTTCGCAAAGCTCCATCTTATTCCATCAACGATGACTCTGTTACTCATGATTCTGCTGCACATGCATCCAAGCAAAATCCTCAAGCCACAGCCCAAGGTGATGACTGACCGTGAGCTGCTTCTTAGTCTTCACCTGAAGGTGGATCGAAACCATAAATGGGTTAAGCGTCAGTTTGGTTCTCTTCTTCACAACATGACTGCTACACATAATGCAGTGAAGAAAAATCATTACTACCTCCATGAACTTTTCGATCGCACCTGAGCTATCTTATCACATCTGTATGGTGAAGAAAATCTGAAGCAAATGGGTCTCAAGGAGAACTTTGATTGGTCTGCACCTCCAGCGAAGAAATTCAAGAAAGTCAAAGGTCCTTCCTTGGTGGCCAGCTCATATTCTTCATCCCGCGACACCGATGAGTTTGAAGACTTGGACGACACTGCTGCAGGCCCTACAACAACCAATGACCCCAACAACGCTGGCGCTCCTCCATCAGCTTGATATTCTTCAGGGGCGTTAGTCCTCATTTTTCGACCCTTTTGGTCATTCGATGACAAAGGGGGAGAAATTTGAGTTAGTCTTCAAACGGGTCTACCTATATGGGCGTTTTTTTCTAAGTTACAACTCTCGTTCTTTTGAAGACTTTGCTGGATCGAGTTGTAAACTTAAACTCTATGGTGGTCTGATACTTTTGCTGAGTCTTTCTGCATGCTTATTCCTCATTAATGTTAATGCACGCATGCTGAATTACATCAGTCACCATATTTCATCATGCATTTCAAATTCTTCATATTATATGTTAAATGCGTGTATGAATTACAAGATATAGGGGGAGATCTCCATGATTCTACTCTTCAAAGTGTGCATTGCTTCAAAAGCAAATTCCTCACTGTGCACATCTTCAGGAGGAGTTCTTCTATATCTTGCAATCAAATTTCTCAATTTCAATATTTACACTTCATATGTTTATCCCCGTTGAAAACTTAACTCATATTGTCATTAATCATCAAAAAGGGGGAGATTGTAAGTGCATCTAGTGCCCCTTAGTGATTTTGGTGTATTGAAGACTTATAGGTTAAGGGACTGATGCGTTTGTGAGTGTACACAGGTCTATAAGTCTATGAGGAGTTTGATATTTACAGAGAAAGTCGACCCCTAAAAATGAAGTTCTTCGACTGAAGACTTTGGATTTCTAAAGACTTTCTGAAGACTTTGAAAGTGAAGAAATTGATGTGATCCTGAAGACTTGGTATTCATTCGAGGAACATGAAGCGTGAACACTTTTGTTTTCATAGTTTCATTCTCTCTTTCTTGAGTCATAGGAAACACCGTACTGTTAAAGGGGGTCGAGGAAATACTAAGGAAAATTTTCCAAGTGATGCTCAACTCAAATCCTACACCTACCAATCCCTTCGAGTGAAGCCATTGGAAATCTCATACAGTTCAGTCAATTTCTTCAGTGACAGAGACGAAGTTCTTATGGTCTCTGAGGAATTTGTTCTGACTGAGGAGTTAGGAATTCGCCAGTGCGGATTGCCTACACAGTGAGGAACATGATAGCCCTGAGGAATTTGATACTCAAAATTCCGACCATTGTTGTGCTATGCGCCAGCTGTTTCAAAATATCTACCCACCTAATGGTCATATCATTGAAGGGCATTTATGTCTTATCATGTTGGGCTGTTCCCTAGGCTATAAATAGCCTCCCTACAACCACTAGCTGGTCGGCTGCTTCGAGAGAAACTGACACTTGTCATTTGAGAGCATCCCATCCTCCGAGGACTTTGAGTGAAAATCATCAAGTGAGGAAAACCCAAACCCAAACACCTACAAACCCAAAGTGATTGAGCATCACTGAAGAGATTGATCCTGCGTGGATCCGACGCTTGTTACCTTTGAAGACTATGCATCTTTCAGACGGTTAGGCGTCATGGTCTAGAGTATCCAAGAGGAAATTGTGGATCGCCGAGTGACCGAATCTGTGAAGGTTTGGAAGTCACCTGAAGATTTATCACGAGTGATTGGGCGAGGTCTGTGTGACCTTATCTCAAGGGGAATACGGTGAGGACTGAGTGTCCTGAGCTGCATGTTCAAGACTGGGTGTCCGGGACTGTGTGTCCTCAGATTTAAATACCTAGCCGCCCTAACTAGACGTACAACTGTCACAACAGTTGGAACTGGTCTATCAAATCATTGTCTTCACCAAGCTACCTGGTTCCATTTTCTCAACCCTTCTATTTCCTCATTTATGTGTTGTGCGTTTGTTCATATCTGTTTGAAGACTTTGACTGAAGATTTTCTTTATTTTCTCAGTTCAATTTTTTTAGTCAGTTTGTCTTTATTCTGTGTTATTCTGTGTTTACGCTTTCTGTACTCTGTGCTTATTTTTATTTTTTCATGAAGACCATACTCATGCACTGTTATGTTTACTTCTAAATACTTATTCTGCTGCAATTAGTTTTTCGCTCAGGAATTTCCTCACCTGAAACGAAGGACCTGCTCGTCAGACGAAACGTAAACATGGCCATCGAATGCACTGTGCTTCAGACCCATGGGCCTTGGCCCACATAGATCTCGGCCATCTCAGTAACTCTTAAACCCTTCTCCCATTCTCTCGTCTCTCTTACTCAGTCGACGCAGCGCCACCACCTCTCCCCCAACCATCCGCCATGGGCCTCCTCAAGAACTCCCTCCTGCTCCAAGGTCTCCCCCTCCCCCTCTCACAAGATCCCGTCTCGCTCGCACGCAAATTCCGCGGGACTAACCTCTGGATCTGGCGGTGCAGGGCAGCTGCGGCAGGCTACGGCTCAGGCGGCGGCCGCCGCCGCCAGCGCGGGAGTGGGGCGGCGCGGCGTGGCGACGTCGACGGAGGAGTACATGCGCCGCAACTACGCCAACAATGTCTCCGAGTACAACACCGTCATCGGGTCCCTCATCCAGCAGCGCAGGCACGTCCAGCCCTTGTTTCGGTTCCTGCACACCACCTGTTCGACGCAGTTCCGAGCAGTGGCATTTCCCATTAGGATAGTTTTGTTAAGCTGTTATTGTTGCGTTGATGATCTGGTGTGGGTACGAGCATGCCTGTGCCAACCTAATTGTTTCTTTCCGGGTCTGAATTAAATGCTTTCGTGTTGTCTTCAGGCCCTACCTGCTTCGTGATGCCTACGATGACATGTTACTCGACGGGGTGCAGCCTGTGCGGGACACATTCCACAATCTCATAGTCGGCACCATGAAGGGCAGCCGGCTACAAGATGCTTTCTACTTCCGCGACCAGATGAGAGAAATGGGCTTGCAGCCTGATGTTAGACCACTCTCTTCTTTACACGCCTTCATCTCCTATGCCGATTCCCTTTTTATTTTGTCGGACGAATTAGGCTAATGGCTTAATTCTTTGTAGGTTAACCTATACAATTTTCTGATCTCCACTTGCGGGAAATGCAAGAACTCGGATGCAGCAATCTTGGTTGGTTATCTTCCTACCTATTTCTGAGTTGCTGCCGATGCTTCTCCTCTGTTACTCATGCTCACCAATGCTCCAACTTTTGTTACCTGTACTGAAGCTTCTGGAAGAAATGAAAGCACATGGCGTTAAGTTGAAAGGAGAAACCTACATTTGTCTCTTGAATGCGCTTGCAGCAACTGGGCGTACGGATCAAGTGTAAGGGGTCCTTCGCATCAACTTTTATTTTTTCAGATTGTAGAAGCATGCAACATTTAAGACTGCAATACGAAATCACATATTCCAAGATATACACTGTGGTTGACTATCTTTACCATGATGTTGTGACTTATCAACTGGGCACTTGGAGCAAATAAGCCAAGGCCTGCAGATTGTACAATAGCTGTTCCCTTGTTTTCATATTTCCGTTAGTAAAGCTCCATTTAGACCACTAAAAATACAGGATTCATTACTACTAGTTCCACAAATTTGAACACTAGACTACATGTAACGTGTTGGTACATCTAGGGTTATAAGAGCCTCTGGAGGTTACAGAGTAGGAGTGCCAGTTTTCCTCGCATAATGTGGGGGATACATTATCAGAAGATATGAATTCCACTAGTGCCTAGGTTGTCTCTTCAGCTTGTGGCAAGTTTTGCTCTAGAATTATATTAGGTAGCTAAGCATGTTTTTCGACATACTTCCTCCGTCCGGAATTAGTTGACACTCAAAACGGATATCCGTTTGAGCGTCAACTAATTCTGGACGGAGGGAGTATAATTTATCCCGAACAGCAACTCTTTCCAGTATATCTGTTTATTATCTATGCTGGGAGAAACACTAATGTGATTGTTTTACCAGTTATGCTATAGTTCGTGATATGACCGCCGCTGGACTTGGATTAAACAAGTTTTGTTATGCTGGACTAATAACTGCATTCAAGAACAAGACACCAGCCAGTGAGGATACTCCGGCAAAAGTATGTTATGCACTCAAGAAAGTTTGTTGTGGTGGTACATTTAACATAACTGTACTCATCCTTTTCTCTACTTTGTTTTCAGATTCTTGAGTTCGTCCAGCAGTCAAAAGGTTGGCAGTATGTTGAAAGGGTAGCAAATGATAGTGCTGAGAATATAATGATGAATGTGTCAGACGAAGAGCTATACAACTTGCCAACAGCAGAATTTGCACACAGAAGAGGATTTATATTTAAGCAGTTAACAATTTATCATGTTGCTATCCATGCTTGTGCAGACTTGGGGAGCAAAGAGGTGTGCTATGCTGCATTTTCACTGTGTTTTTAGTAAGCAGTGTCTAGTTACTGCTCAGCAGCATTGATACTTGACAAATTGACATGTCCATAATTTAGTTATCTTACATTTCGTAGTTAGTTCATGTCATGAAGTTGAGCTTTACCTACTATGAAATTTAATCCTCTTTACAATTTTGCAGACACTCGAAGCACTTCTTGACATGTTCACTAAAGAGAATTTTAATTATGATGCCTTCATTGTGATGCAAGCTGTAAGGTAATCTGCAACTCTGCATGCTGAACAGTATTGATCTAATGATACATTGCATGGTTATGAGGAACTTCAATGGTTAATTGCTCCTGATATGTTCAGTTTCTAAGTATGTCGAGAACTCATCAAGGAATCTTCATCTTTGTCGAGATTCACTGATATAGCTTCGCTGTCCAAAACTTTAAGCCTGTGCATTATGCATACTGAAAAGTCTCTTGTGCACGTTGAATTAACAATCTTATAAAGTGGGCATTGCAAATTAATGAAATCGCATTATGTACCGATGTTTAGGTAAATGTACATAGTATTTGGAAATGCAGTGTCTATTTTTAGGATACATGCAATTGTCATTTGGCAACCCATCATGTTTGTCCTTCTCTATGGTAATGATTTCTATCAACTTCTGGATCTATCTGTTAATTTCTTGTCCTTTAACTGAAAAGGTGTTATCTTCGATGTGGAGATATTGATTCCGCTGTTAAGATGTTTGAAGAGTTCTCAAGCTCGAAACCCACACCCGCAGAGCTGTATGTGGTGAGTATCTTGTTAAAGTTATAACTTCAAATTTAATATTTGTGGTTGAAAGCAACACAGGTTTAATTCCATTACGAATCTTCAAATCCTAGTGATGGACATGTTTCGCGGTACACATCAGGCCTTGTGCCTTGGACTATTTTGATCTCAAAAATTTAGTTGTGAACTTTCAGAATCTTTGTAGAACTTTCCAATTTAACCACTACAGGATTTACTGTTCCTTTATAGTCACAGGCTCTAAAACACAATCGTACTGCTGCTTATTAACTTTAAGCTAGCTGCTAACTTCTGATTAGAGACCATTTTGATTAGTGGATCCAACAGTGGTAGCTCTCAGATTTCACAAATAATAGTTATATTTCACTATATTTAAAAAAATAAAAGATGGAAATCAAATTTGAAGTTTGAATTTGGTACCGTATGAATCCTATATGCTGAACAAAAATTAGCCACATGCCAAAAACTGAGCATCTTGGGATAATATGCATACAAAATAATATAGATAACTTTACTATAGAGTAGCTAATTAAGGTCCTACATATAATTCGTGTAACAATAAAATATATAATTAGGAATCTATGTATCTCTCTCTTATCCACACCATGTGTTCTCAATTTCTCACATGCACCTTTTATATTCTATGCATCAATGGAATGCAGACACTTGCCGAGGGAGCTATGATAGGGTATACTCCAAGAGGAATGGAAGTTGCTCAAGCAACCTTGGTAATTCCTTCTAGTTTTGTGTTACAGTTTGACTAACTCGGGAGTTCAAAATCTTACGGTTTACAATATTTTTCAGGAGAGAATGACTGAAAGAAAATTCTTCTTGAATCCCAAGATGGGGACGGATCTTCTACTAGCGGCTTCTGGTGAAAAGGTAAGCAGCACAACTGCCACCTTTCAGTACTGAATTCACAGAAGTCCTAATGCTTCCTGAAAAAAGAATTGAGTTGCACCAATGACTGTTGAAATTTCTGTGGGTTTGTTCAGACTGGTGGATATACAACTGCAAATTATATTTGGGATATGCTGCAAACCCGCAATATAATTCCAGCACTTCCTGCTGTTGAAGCATACTACAAGGGATTGAAGGTAAGCTTCAGTATTTTAGAGTCAGTCATGTCATCTGGTATATTTTCCTCACCTTGGAGTCCTCCGTGTTTTTTTCGTAACTTTGGATTGGGTTCAATTATAACATTAGGTTACAATGCCGAATCTGGTTGAGTTTTATCAAATTTTGAGAGCTTACCGTGCATGCCACGCAATAAAAACAGCAAGGCTTGCTTCAACGTATCAGTGTGCTTGACTGAACAAACTAGAATAAAATTGACCGTACGTGGATTCTAACCCTGTTTCATGGTCTCTTGTATTCCCGATGCAGGAACGAGAAATTCCTTCGGACGATCCACGGCTTGTGAATGTTGCCCGTGTTTTGGACAACCTGCAACTCCGGTTGGGCCCGAGGAGAAATTTTCAGTAACACATGGTCAAACTGCTCTAGTCTCCCTGAACCAATGCAGGTTGAAATTTGTTCTGGTAAGGAGGTTGCTGGATGCATCAATATGTTTAATCTCCAGAAAACCGAATAACTACTTTTAGGACGACACAAAGCAAGGAGAAACCATCAAGGATATCTATCCGTGGATAACGGTCAGGAAAGAATGGCAGGGACCAGTGTATACATCCTGAGACAGAAATATATTGTTTTGTCGCCTCCTATGCCTAAGTCTCTTTCTTAAGTTCCATTCAATTTTGTTGTTATTTATCTGAGCGGACCATCTATTGAACTTTGTGGTTGGAGTTTGTACTGGTTGCCGTTCAAATGTGATTGTTTAGTCGTCAGTTGTAGGTTTCTGATTTCTTGGTGTTTGTATGTGGAAGATGTTTCATATTGTTTCAAACAAGGGGGTTTTGTCCGGCTCCCGCTCTTCTTCCTCGGCTTCTCTGACACCAGAAGAGATCCCTCTGTTCCATAATTCTTGCCGTGGTTTTAGTGTGGTTAAAACCATGTTGTAGAACGGAGGTAGTACAACTCAAGAACAAGAACAAAAACTGAAATGGTAGCAGTCACCGTGCTGATTCTTCATGCACAACCTGAAAGATCTGCAATAACACCCATCAGGCTTGCAATGTTAAAGAGTTACAGGCTTACAGTTGCAGAACGTGTCAAACCGCAAACATATTTGAGAATCAACGTCCTCGCATAGCGATATACATAGAGATCACGAAATAAAGAAATATGAACTCATAAATTCATTCCTTCTTCGATGTTTCTCCTCCATTCAGTCTCTGTGTACTGTAACCTCGTCAAAATCTAACATCCAAGAAATTGGCAGTCTTGTACTCCATCCGTCCCACAATATAAAACGTTTTTGCAAGCTATTCCTATCTCAGCGTTTACCAATATGTTTGTAAAATCCCCTTGCCGAAGTGTAAACAACAACAAAGTCTTTAGTCCCAAACAAGTTGAAGGCTAAAGGTGAGACCCATAAAATCTCGCGACCAACTCATGGCTCTGGCACATGAATAGCAAGCTTCCACGCATCCCTGTCCATAACTAGTTTTTTGGTAATACTCAAATCCTTCAGGTCTCTCTTAACAGGCTCTCATGTCAAATTCAGTCTACCCCGACCTCTCTTAACATTTTTCGCACACTTTAGCCGTCTGTTATGTACTGAAACTTTTGAAGGCCTGCGCTGAATATGTCCAAACCATCTCATATGATGTTGGACAAGATTCTCTTCAATTGGTGCTACCCCAACTCTATCTCGTATATCATCATCTCAGACTCGATCCTTTCTCGTATGGTCACATATCCATCTCCGCTACACCTAATTGTTGAGCATGTCGCCTTTTAGTCAGCCAACGCTCAGCATCGTACAACATTGCGGGTTAAACCGTTGTCCTATAGAACTTGCCTTTTACCTTTTGTGGCACTTTTTTGTCATGAAGAATGTCAGAAGCTTGGCGCCACTTTGTTCATCCGGCTTGCAAGTGTTCCAAAAAACAAAAAAAACTCCCCTTGCAGAAACGAAAAATATGGCGAAGGAGATGCGACTAGGACAGTTTTAATCTTGATAACCGTTGCACGTCATGTACATAATAGTTGAGATAAACAAATATAGGGCAAGCTCGCAGCAAATAAAAACTCCAAACACACGAGAACACCACCAGTTCACGCCCTAATTAATAATTTTACATTACAAATAGTGCCACGGTAGAGTACAGAGAGCAATCGTAGTTGCCAGATACAAGCAATTAGCACCTCTAGCTAGGAACAAGAACAGTAAGTCAGCGTCTGTCCATAGTGGCACCATTATGCTACAGATTAGAATCAACTTGAACCTACCGTCTCGCAGGGGCTTCAAGTCTTCAATCAAAGCTAAAGAGGGAAGACCGTATGGTCCCAGGCACACAGGTACTAACTAGATCAGGCCTCACGATGCCGCGGTGCCGAAGAGAGCCAGGCTCGCTGCCGTGCACCCTGAAGCGGTAGATGCACGTCAGCTCAGGCTGCCCATGGTTCGAGGAGAAGTCGAGCCGGACAATGTTGACCACAGATGCGTCGGCGGTGGTTCTGTCTAGCTGGAAGGTCTGGGCGTTGCTCTTCTCGAGGTCGTAAGTGAACTCTCCTAGGCTTGTCGGCGTGCGTGGTTGCTTGTCTGAATCGTCGTCTGCTCCTTGGTACCACCCGCTGACCTGGAAATCCTTGGGAGCGCTGGAGCGGTCGAAGGCCACACTCTGCACAGGCAAGCATGATTCGCATAAGATAGTACACTGGAATGAAGGAAGCAGAAAAGTGATTCATGGGAAGTCAAGGACAGGCAGGGCATGATTGTTCAATGACAAGATCATAACGCAAACAAACAAAATGGAAGAACCAGTTATTTCAACTGGAACACAGCAAAATGAAGAACATGCTTTGCTTTCACAATGATTCCTTTCTATCGTGGCTCAATAAAGCCTAATTGAGGGAAAGAACACATGAAGTCAACTATTAACAGATAGAGCTGCATGTTGTTTGATGTTTTCCTGAAAGTTTCTAATAGATAGTAATAGCATCAAAAGTGAAGCTGATCAATCAGAGCACGCACCCACATGGCATATGTTGTCAGCTATCTCAAATCAGAAATGTCGACAGAACATTAAGAGCATGTAGCAAGGAAAATAATGAGCTACAGCATGGGTTGGACAGAGATATGCCAAATAAAAAATTTGAAGTAGGAGTATCGAATTATGGTAACATGAAGAATAGCCATACCTTGTCGACATGCTCTAGAGTGACTGCCTCAGGAATAATTCCTGTCCTGAGCCTGATTTCCACAAATCCAGCACTTCCTTCCAGTGCAAAACATTCTCCTGGCTGTCCAAAACTTGGCTCCAGCATTTTGTGACTTTCACTACGACGAGGAAGAATGCTCTTAGCTTTCTTGAAAGCACCCGAATGCTTAACCACTTTGCCACCACCAGACCCTAATGCATAATCCACCATTCCAAGGCCATCTGCTGCATGCCTGGCTATCTCCATCTCCACTATTTCTTTGGCAAATATTCTTACATCGTCTAAGGTTATATCACTCCCAGTGCCATCCAAACCCTTCTTTCTCTTCAACTGAGTCAGAATCTCATCAAATTCTTTCTTGGAGACAAAACCCATGTTTCTCAGTTCAGCAAGTGACTTGTCTAATATGTCAGCCTTGCCTTCCAATGTCTTCACCTTTGTCTCTAACTTCTTGCCCTTGTCATCAAATTGCTTTGTGATGTCCCTTTTTGCTTTGCCGATCTCATCTCCTAGCTTCTTATCTAAAATGTCCAGTTGCACCTGGAGCATCCTAGTCGTCTTCTTGAACACCTCTACCTTGGATAGTCTGCTCTTCATATCAAGTGCTGTAAATGATAGATCCCCATTTTGCCATCCCCATAACACCTGCCCCATCCAAGCAAAAGCCGTAAAAAGAAGGCAAAGCTTCATCAGCACACTTAGTGCAGTTTCCCACTTGGCTTTTTCTTGTTTAGTAGTACTTTTCTTTCGATGTTCAGCAGAAGGTGCTGGAGGAAGTGCATCTTTTCTTCCCTCAGATGAATATTTCGGTTTGTCGATAACTGACTCTCCACGGCTTGTATGACCAATATCCTTCTTACTAGAAACCTTATCATCTGAGACCCCATTAACTCCACCTTCAGTAAGAAGCTCAGGTGTAGGCTTTTTCTTTGCAACAACCGTTCGCCGCCTAACATCTTGGCTGGAATGTGAATCCACACTTAGTGCATGGTTCCCATTTGTATTTGTGGCCGGTACTGCAGCAGTTGAAGCCATTGTTGTGCCTTAACCTACAATAGAACATAGCTAGATTACAAACTGGAAATAATGATGCAAACGGAATAAGGCACCAGAAAATGAGTGCTATTATTACATAAAGAAATTTGCTATAAATCTGTGCAGAGTAACATTAAGGCTTAGTTTGGCAGCAAAATATTTTTTAAACTGTGGTAATTGAAAACTCCAGTGCATAGCGGACGGCTAAAGCGTGCGGAGAATGTCAAGAGAGGGCGGGGTAGACCGAATTTGACATGGGAGGAGTCCGTTAAGAGAGACCTGAAGGATTGGAGTATCACCAAAGAGCTAGCTATGGACAGGGGTGCGTGGAAGCTTGCTATCCATGTGCCAGAGCCATGAGTTGGTTGCGAGATCTTATGGGTTTCACCTCTAGCCTACCCCAACTTGTTTGGGACTAAAGGCTTTGTTGTTGTTGTTGTTGTTGGTGGTGGTGGTAATTGAAAACCACAGTATTCTCCTGGGTGGGCATTGAATACTACAGTTTTTTAAAAACAATGTTTTTCTCAGTTTTACATGTGTTTGGTTGGTGCTGTTTTACCAAAGTTTTGACCAAGTATTTTAGCGTGGATGATTGGTTGACTGAGAGTAATTAGCGGCTGCAAACAGCGGCTGGCTGCATGCAGCTTCCATGCACACATCCGCCGGACCTAGATGCTAGGATTTGTAGACTACCCCTGATGCACCTACATGAGAGTAATTAGCGGCTGCAAACAGCGGCTGGCTGCATGCAGCTTCCATGCACACATCCGCCGGACCTAGATGCTAGGATTTGTAGACTACCCCTGATGCACCTACATGCATGGGCTGCTGGCATTGAAGGTTTCAAATAATCCACCTATATATATCCCGCTTGACTCACTCATGGCGCTGCAGAGAAGAGACGGGACTTGCACGGGGCGCCGGCTGGAAGAAGAACCTGAGAGACCTACTACTCGTAAATAGGCTGAGATTGGCTAGAACCAGGAGTTTACCATATAACGGAAAAAGGGAAAATAGGATCGGATCGCAGCTGGTATTCTTATCTCGACGTAGACGGCAATGTTGTGATCTCCCGACGATTTCACTCCATTCTGTTTTAAAAAAGAGGTCGGGACCTCTTTTTCAAAAACCGCAAAAATACCATGGTTTTTGGCATACTGTGGTTACAAAACTTCGGTTTTTTCTGATGCCAAACGCAGCAAAGTATTCAAAACCATGGTTTTTTTCAGAAACCGCGGTATTCTCAGAAAACTTTAAAAAAACTTTGCTGCCAAACGCAGCCTAAGGATACACAGCCAAGGAATTGATTTTATAGCCAGCCTTCCCACATCTATTTATGTTGGTAATTTATCTGTGCAGGACAATGGATGTATTATAATCTATCTGCAGCTATGTCTATATAGTCAGCCTAAAACAAAAGGTGGTATGCACATGCATAAGATGAACTGCAATTAAAGTTGGGAAGTGAAGAGCCAATCATAAGTAGGAAAAGAATACAGTATCGCAGATAAGTACCGGATAGGCTGCAGATCTCGAAGAAATGAAAGAATTCATACTGTTATTTAACTAGTATACTGCCATTTACCATCACGGACCAAAATATAAAGCCGAGTAGTAAATGTGAAGACAAGGAGTAAATTGTGGTATCCTACACAACATTTCGAAGCAAATCTCGAATTCTATTCGGTTGGCACAGTAAAGGGAACAAAAACAAATAACCCAAATCAAGCAATCTCGTCCGCAACTTCCTAACTGTTCCATACAATACAACCCTAATTCCCCATGTTCAACCAATCACATCACCAAGGAAGAAGAGAAAACTCTAAACTTTCGGACATAAGCTCTGCCCGCACCCCACGTCCGCGCCCGGACTACCAAGGGTCAACTCAGACAGAATGAAGAGGGGGAACGACCTAAATCAAGCCGTCGAACTGAGGACTAGAGGGTGACATCCATGGAGCAAACAAATCGGCCGAATAACCGGTTTAGATCTTGGTCGCTCGCTGCAGCGGCGACGGAAGATACCCGAGGAGGGAAAACCAACTCGCACGCAATCGAGCTAGGGTTGGTTGGTTCCTTACCGGCGAAGGGGGTAACCGATCCGCGCCGGTGCGGCGCCGGTGGGGCTGGCCTGCGATACCCCGCCGCCGTCGGCGCGGGAGGCCTGCGGGGAGGAGGAGAGCAGCCGGGGCCGGGGCTGCGAACGGACGAATTTGGGGAGGGAACCGGAGGAGAAGAGAGTGGGCGAGAGGGAGACAGGGGGGAAGAAGAGTGGCGAAACGACGTGTACGTGGAAACGGTGGAAGACGGGGAGATTTTGAAACCGAAAGGGTCACTCCACCAGGGAGGAATGGCATCTCAGTCTCAATTCTCGGACGCAACTCCCACTCCAAAAGTTCGAAATGACGCCGCAAAAGACCAAAAGGCCCTTCACAAGATTTTTTTTTTTGCGGGTACGGCCCTTCACAAGATTTACACTTAAAAAGCCATTTAAAAGATTTTGAAAACAGGATTTAGATTTATGTCTTACATTGACGTTGTGATTGTTGTTCGAGCCTCGCGCATATCAAGGTGGTCCAGCACAATTGTCTCTAAAACCAAGGATGATAAGTACGTGGTCGCTTGATCCGATGACCGCATGAAGTCCCCACAGTCTGCCTCAGCTGTTGAGGGTGCTTCGTAAAGTAACTAACAAAAATATGGTAGTCGTAGATATATTTGTTTCGTTCTGAACGCAATCTCGTATTACCAGATGGACGCGAGGCACATATTTTAGCAAGGGTCGGCGCCTCACTAGCAAGTAGTCACTAGTCAAGTAACAACACTACTCCTACTTATATGAGATTATGTGAGGATGATGTTAGCGTGTAGGAGTACAACAATACTCTCGGCATGTTGCATGTCAACTCATGGAGGTCTATGCGTATCAGCAAGACCGAGTATTCATATTAGAACTACTAATGTCTTCTAGGGCTTAGGTAGATGTTTGTTAGCATCTCTACCACTAGTGGTTAGAAGCCCATGAACCCACATGACCCGCGTCAAAAAAACCCCTTCATACGTGACCGGGGATGAGTGTTTGACATCGATCGGGTATAAGAAAGAACGAGATATCAGGTATTGAGCATCGAATATCGATCACGGGAACAAAAGGCAGTGCCCCCCTCTTCTTGATATCTTCCTTTGATGCACTTGCATGTGCACCCAATTGTAACCAAATTAATTATAGCTATTTTGTTACTCTGTTTGAGCAATATATCTGAGAGCGAGGCATGGTATTTAACGCTTGGTATTCATAGCCAGAAAAAATATTTTTATTTTCAGGTTATTATAGGAAGTTTGTCAAGCATTATGCATTAGTTCTTGGCCTTGGGCACATCTACTCAAAAATAATATACCCTTCATGTGGACAATTGACCGCGATATGGCGTTTGACACATCGAAGCAGAGGTTGATCAGTATTCTAGTTCTTTCATTACCAAATTTTGCTCGGCCTTTTTGTTCTTGAAACGAATGCTATTGAGCAAGGCATTGGTGTTTTCTTGGAACAAGATGGTCACCTATGGCACACCTTAGCAAAACCTTGGGTCCTCGCAACAAAGGACTGTGGACATATGAAAAAGAATTAATGTCTTTTTTTCTGTGGAGCATTCGCGCCCTTGTTTTCAAGGAGTGAATTCTTGACAATATTGATCATCGCAACTTGATGCATCTTAAGGACCAATGTTTGCATACATCATGACAGTAGAGGGAATTCACTAAAATGTTGGGTCTACTCATCGGTTGTGTTATTGCAAGGGCACTAACAATGGAGCAACTGGTGCCTTATAGCCTTATCTATGGCATCCAGGAGTGAAAATGGAGACATTGAATGCTCTTTCCATTTATCAACCTGCATGGCTGGAAAATGTCATGAAAAGTTATTGTACTAACGCTCATACCACCAAGATATTTGAGTACATTACCTAGGATCCTAACCCCTGTCTCACATGCATTTTACCTAGAGAGATGAATTACTATACTATAAAGGGCGTGCCTGGGTTGGCCATAATAAAGATTTTTAGTTTGCTTTACTGAAAGGACGGGAATCGGAAGCAAGGGGTATTCAGGTGGTCTTGCTAGAGATCAGAGACTGCATTCGGTGTTTGATTGACTACTTATGAAGGTTGTAGTTACTGGCTTACTGCCTATGCTCAGGCTTGCATGATCTGTCAACAAGCTAAACTCAACCGCAATCATTACCTAGGCCTCTCAGAGCATTTACTAGTACCAGGCCTCTCAGAGCATTTACTAGTACCCACACAAGCTTGGCAGATGGTGTCGTTGGACTTTGTTGAAGGGCTTCCACAATTAGGACGCTACAACTGTATTTTAGTTATTATCGACAAATTCTCCAAGCATGGTCATTTCATTCCATTGTCGCATCCCTTCTCAACACCTTAGGAGGCGATATCTTACGTGGATCAAGTTTACAAACACCACGACATCCCAAAATCCTTAGTGTTTGACCGTGACCCCATTTTTATGAGGGAGCTATTGCTCCAGATAGAAACTAAACTACAGATAGGTACTCGCTACCATGCAACAACTCACAGACAAACTGAACGTATCAAGTAGTGCATGGAAACCTTTCTCCATTGCTTTGTTCACTCTTGTCCACACAAGTGGAGCTCTTGGGTGCCGTTGACAGAATATTGGTACAATACAACCTGGCACATTGTTTTGGGTAAGTCACCATGCATTCACTGCCCTTTACGGGCATGAGCCTAGGCATCGAGGCATCGAAGATGCAAGTCTTGTTGGGGAACGTTGCATGGAAAACAAAAAAAATTCTACGCACATGCAAGATCTATCCATGGAGATGCATAGCAACGAGAGAGGAGAGTAAGTCTACATACCCTCGTAGACCGTAAAGCGGAAACGTTTAACAACGCGGTTGATGTAGTCGAACACCTTCGCGATCCAGTTGATCAAGTACCAAACGTACGGCACCTCCGTCGTTCAGCACACGTTCAGCTTGATGACATCCTCGCCTTCTTGATCCAGCAAGACGGGCGAAGATATATATATATATATATATATTGTTGGGTTTCGTAGTAATTTCAAAAATTTTCCTACGCACACGCAAGATCATGTGATGCATAGCAACGAGGGGAGAGTGTTGTCTACGTACCCAACGCAGACCGACTGCGGAAGCGATGACACGACGTAGAGGAAGTAGTCGTACGTCTTCACGATCCAACCGATCAAGCACCGAAACTACGGCACCTCCGAGTTCGAGCACACGTTCAGCTCGATGACGATCCCCGGACTCCGATCCAGCAAAGTGTCGGGGAAGAGTTTCGTCAGCACGACGGCGTGGTGACGATCTTGATGAACTACATCAGCAGGGCTTCGCCTAAACTCCGCTACAGTATTATCGAGGAATATGGTGGCAGGGGGCACCGCACACGGCTAAGGAATCGATCACGTGGATCAACTTGTGTTAACTTGTGTGTCTAGGGTGCCCCCCTGCCCCCGTATATAAAGGAGGGAGGGAGGAGGAGGCCGGCCTAGGGAGGAGGCGCGCCATAGGGGAGTCCTACTCCCACCGGGAGTAGGATTCCCCCTTTCCTAGTCCAACTAGGAATCCTTCCATGTAGTAGGAGTAGGAGACTAGGAAGGGGAAGAGAGAAGGGAAGGAAGGAGGGGGTGCGGCCCCTCCCCCTAGTCCAATTCGGACTAGGCCTTGGGGGGGCGCGCGGCCTGCCCTAGGCAGCCCCTCTCTCTTTCCCGCAGGGCCCAATAAGGCCCAATACTTCTCCCCGGCGAATTCCCGTAACTCTCCGGTACTCCGATAAATACCCGAATGACTCGGAACCTTTCCGAACTCCGAATATAGTCGTCCAATATATCGATCTTTACGTCTCGACCATTTCGAGACTCCTCGTCATGTCCCCGATCTCATCCGGGACTCCGAACTCCTTCGGTACATCAAAACTCATAAACTCATAATATAACTGTCATCGAAACCTTAAGCGTGCGGACCCTACGGGTTCGAGAACAATGTAGACATGACCGAGACACGTCTCCGGTCAATAACCAATAGCGGGACCTGGATGCCCATATTGGCTCCTACATATTCTACGAAGATCTTTATCGGTCAGACCGCATAACAACATACGTTGTTCCCTTTGTCATCGGTATGTTACTTGCCCGAGATTCGATCGTCGGTATCCAATACCTAGTTCAATCTCGTTACCGGCAAGTCTCTTTACTCGTTCCGTAATACATCATCTCACAACTAACATATTAGTTGTAATGCTTGCAAGGCTTATGTGATGTGTATTACCGAGAGGGCCCAGAGATACCTCTCCGACAATCGGAGTGACAAATCCTAATCTCGAAATACGCCAACCCAACATCGACCATTGGAGACACCTGTAGTACTCCTTTATAATCACCCAGTTACGTTGTGACGTTTGGTAGTACCCAAAGTGTTCCTCCGGTAAACGGGAGTTGCATAATCTCATAGTCATAGGAACATGTATAAGTCATGAAGAAAGCAATAGCAACATACTAAACGATCGGGTGCTAAGCTAATGGAATGGGTCATGTCAATCAGATCATTCTACTAATGATGTGACCTCGTTAATCAAATAACAACTCATTGTTCATGGTTAGGAAACATAACCATCTTTGATTAACGAGCTAGTCAAGTAGAGGCATACTAGTGACACTTTGTTTGTCTATGTATTCACACATGTATTATGTTTCCGGTAAATACAATTCTAGCATGAATAATAAACATTTATCATGTTTATGAGGAAATAAATAATAACTTTATTATTGCCTCTAGGGCATATTTCCTTCAGTCTCCCACTTGCACTAGAGTCAATAATCTAGTTCACATCGCCATGTGATTTAACAGCAATAGTTCACATCATCATGTGATTAACACCCATAGTTCACATCGATATGTGATCAACACCCAAAGGGTTTACTAGATTCAATAATCTAGTTCACATCATTTATGTGATTAACACCCAAAGAGTACTAAGGTGTGATCATGTTTTGCTTGTGAGATAATTTAGTCAACGGGTCTGTCACATTCAGATCCGTAAGTATTTTGCGAATTTCTATGTCAACAATGCTCTGCATGGAGCTACTCTAGCTTATTGCTCCCACTTTCAATATGTATCTAGATCGAGACTTAGAGTCATCCAGATCTGTGTCAAAACTTGCATCGACGTAACTTTTTACGACGAACCTTTTGTCACCTCCATAATCGAGAAATATTTCCTTATTTCACTAAGGATAATTTTGACCAATGTCCAGTGATCTACTCTTAGATCACTATTGTACTCCCTTGCCAAATACAGAGCAAGGTATACAATAGGTCTGGTACAAAGCATAGCATACTTTATAGAACCTATGACTGAGGCATAGGGAATGACTTTTCATTCTTTTTCTATTTTCTGCTGTGGTCGGGATTTGAGTTTTACTCAATTTCATACCTTTGCAACACAGGCAAGAACTCTTTCTTTACCTGTTCCATTTTGAACTATTTCAAAATCTTGCCAAGGTATGTACTCATTGAAAATCTTATCAAGCGTCTTGATCTATCTCAATAGATCTTGATGCTCAATATATAAGTAGCTTTTTACT
Organism: Triticum aestivum; assembly: GCF_018294505.1. Classification (NCBI taxonomy): domain Eukaryota; kingdom Viridiplantae; phylum Streptophyta; class Magnoliopsida; order Poales; family Poaceae; genus Triticum; species Triticum aestivum. The sequence continues at coordinate 110,881,480 of NC_057794.1, read as the reverse complement.
GAGGTCTTTTCTTTTTAAAGAACTCCTTTAAAACACTCCTTTATGCTTTGCAGAAAAAATTCTACATCATTTCTGATCAACAATATGTCATTCACATATACTTCATCAGAAATGCTGTAGTGCTCCCACTCACTTTCTTGTAAATACAGGCTTCACCGCAAGTCTGTATAAAACTATATGCTTTGATCAACTCATCAAAGCGTATATTCCAACTCCGAGATGCTTGCACCAGTCCACAGATGGATCGCTGGAGCTTGCACATTTTGTTAGCACCTTTCGGATTGACAAAACCTTCTGCTGCATCATATACAACTCTTCTTTAATAAATCCATTAAGGAATGCAGTTTTGTTTATCCATTTGCCAGATTTCATAAAAAGCGGCAATTACTAACATGATTCAGACAGACTCAAGCATAGATACGAGTGAGAAGCTCTCATCGTAGTCAACACCTTGAACTTGTCGAAAACCTTTCGCGACAATTCTAGCTTTGTAGATAGTAACACTACTATCAGCGTCCGTCTTCCTCTTGAAGATCCATTTATTCTCAATTGCTTGCCGATCATCGGGCAAGTCAACCAAAGTCCAAACTTTGTTCTCATACATGGATCATATCTCAGACTTCATGGCCTCAAACCATTTCGCGGAATCTGGGCTCATCATCGCTTCCTCATAGTTCGTAGGTTCGTCATAGTCAAGTAACATGACCTCCAAAACAGGATTACCGTACCACTCTGGTGCGGATCTCACTCTGGTTTACCTACGAGATTCGGTAGTAACTTGATCTGAAGTTACATGATCATCATCATTAGCTTCCTTACTAATTGGTGTAGTAGTCACAAGAACAGATTTTTGTGATGAACTACTTTCCAATAAGGGAGAAGGTACAATTACCTTATCAAGTTTTCTACTTTCCTCCCACTCACTTCTTTCAAGAGAAACTCCTTCTCCAGAAAAACTCCGAATTTAGCAACAAAAGTCTTGCCTTCGGATTTGTGATAGAAGGTGTACCCAACAGTTTCCTTTGGGTATCCTATGAAGACGCACTTCTCCGATTTGAGTTTGAGCTTATCAGGTTGAAACTTTTTCACATAAGCATTGCAACCTCAAACTTTAAGAAACGACAGCTTAGGTTTCTTGCCAAACCATAGTTCATACGGTGTCGTCTCAACGGATTTAGATGGTGCCCTTTTAACGTGAATGCAGCTGTCTCTAATGCATAACCCCAAAATGATAGTGGTAGATCGGTAAGAGACATCATAGATCGCACCATATCTAATAAAGTACGGTTATGACGTTCGGACACACCATTACATTGTGGTGTTCCAGGTGGCGTGAGTTTGTGAAACTATTCCACATTGTTTTAATTGAAGACCAAACTCGTAACTCAAATATTTGTCTCCGTGATCAGATCGTAGAAACTTTATTTTCTTGTCACGATGATTTTCCACTTCACTCTGAAATTCTTTGAACTTTTCAAATGTTTCAGACTTATGTTTCATCAAGTAGATATACCCATATCTGCTCAAATCATCTATGAAGTTCAGAAAATAACGATACTTGCCGTGAGCCTTAACACTCATCGGACCGCATACATCAGTATGTATTATTTCCAATAAGTCAGTTGCTCGCTCCGGAGAACGGAGTCTTATTCATCTTGCCCATGAGGCATGGTTCGCAAGCATCAAGTGATTCATAATCAAGTGATTCCAAAATCCCATCAGCATGGAGTTTCTTCATGCGCTTTACACCAATATGACCTAAACGGCAGTGCTACAAATAAGCTGCACTATCATTATTAACTTTGCATCTTTTGGTTTCAATATTATGATTATGTGTATCACTACGATCGAGATCCAATGAACTATTTTCATTGGGTGTGTAACCATATAAGGTTTTATTCATGTAAATAGAACAACAATTTATTCTCTTACTTAAATGAATAACCGTATTACAATAAACATGATCAAATCATATTCATGCTCAACGCAAACACCAAATAACACTTATTCAGGTTCAACACTAATCCCGAAAGTATAGGGGAGTGTGCGATGATGATCATATCAATCTTGGAACTACTTCCAACACACATCGTCACTTCACCCTTAACTAGTCTCTGTTTATTCTGCAACTCCCGTTTCAAGTTACTAATCTTAGCAACTGAACTAGTATCAAATACTGAGGGGTTGCTATAAACACTAGTAAAGTACACATCAATAACATGTATATCAAATATACTTATGTTCACTTTGCCATCCTTCTTATCCGCCAATCACTTGGGGTAGATTCCGCTTCCAGTGACCAGTCCCTTTGCAGTAGAAGCACTTAGTCTCAGGCTTAGGACCAGACTTGGGCTTCTTCACTTGAGCAGCAACTTGCTTGCTGTTCTTCTTGAAGTTCCCCTTCTTCCCTTTGCCCTTTTCTTGAAACTAGTGGTCTTGTCAATCATCAACACTTGATGCTCTTTCTTGATTTCTACCTTCGTCGATTTCAATATCACGAAGAGCTCGGGAATCATTTTCGTCATCCCTTGCATACTATAGTTCATCACGAAGTTCAGTAACTTAGTGATGGTGACTAGAGAATTCTGTCAATCACTATCTTATCTGGAAGATTAACTCCCACTTGATTCAAGCGATTGAAGTACCCAGACAATCTGAGCACATGCTCACTAGTTGAGCGATTCTCCTCCATCTTTTAGCTATAGAACTTGTTGGAGACTTCATATCTCTCAACTCGGGTATTTGCTTGAAATATTAACTTCAATTACTGGAACATCTCATATGGTCCATGATGTTCAAAACATCTTTGAAGTCCCGATTCTAAGCCGTTAAGCATGGTGCACTTAAACTATCAAGTAGTCATCATATTGAGCTAGCCAAACGTTCATAACGTCTGCATCTGCTCCTGCAATAGGTCCGTCACCTAGCGGTGCATCAAGGACATAATTCTTCTGTGCAGCAATGAGGATTAAACCTCAGATCACGGATCCAATCCGCATCATTGCTACTAACATCTTTCAACACAATTTTCTCTAGGAACATATCAAAATAAACATAGGGAAGCAACAACGCGAGCTATTGATCTACAACATGATTTGCAAAATACTACCAGGACTAAGTTCATGATAAATTTAAGTTCAATTTAATCATATTACTTAAGAACTCCCACTTAGATAGACATCCCTCTAATCCTCTAAGTGATCACGTGATCCAAATCAACTAAACCATGACCGATCATCACGTGAGATGGAGTAGTTTTCAATCGGTGAACATCGTTATGTTGATCATATCTACTATATGATTCATGCTCGACCTTTCGGTCTCCGTGTTCCGAGGCCATATCTGCATATGCTAGGCTCGTCAAGTTTAACCTGAGTATTCTGCGTGTGCAAAACTGGCTTGCACCCGTTGTAGATGGACGTAGAGCTTATCACACCCGATCATCACGTGGTGTCTGGGCACGACGAACTTTGGCAACGGTGCATACTCAGGGAGAACACTTCTTGATAATTTAGTGAGAGATCATCTTATAATGCTACCGTCAATCAAAGCAAGATAAGATGCATAAAAAGATAAACATCACATGCAATCAATATAAGTGATATGATATGGCCATCATCATCTTGTGCTTGTGATCTCCATCTCCGAAGCACCGTCATGATCACCATCGTCACCGGCGCGACACCTTGATCTCCATCGTAGCATCGTTGTCGTCTCGCCAATCTTATGCTTCCACGACTATCACTACCGTTTAGTAATAAAGTAAAGCATTACATCGCGATTGCATTGCATACAATAAAGCGACAACCATATGGCTCCTGCCAGTTGCCGATAACTTGGTTACAAAACATGATCATCTCATACAATAAAATTCAGCATCATGCCTTGACCATATCACATCACAACATGCCCTGCAAAAACAAGTTAGACGTCCTCTACTTTGTTGTTGCATGTTTTACGTGGCTGCTACGGGCTTAAGTAAGAACCAATCTCACCTACGCATCAAAACCACAACGATAGTTTGTCAAATAGACTCCGTTTTAACCTTCGCAAGGACCGGGCGTAGCCATACTTGGTTCAACTAAAGTTGGAGAGGCAGTCGCCCGCAAGCCATCTCTGTGCAAAGCACGTCGAGGGAACCGGTCTCGCGTAAGCGTACGCGTAAGGTTGGTCCGGGTCGTCTCGTCCAACAATACCGCCGAACCAAAGTATGACATGCTGGTAGGCAGTATGACTTGTATCGTCCACAACTCACTTGTGTTCTACTCGTGCATATAACATCAACATAAATAACCTAGGCTCGGATGCCACTGTTGGGTTTCGTAGTAATTTCAAAAATTTTCCTACGCACACGCAAGATCATGTGATGCATAGCAACGAGGGGAGAGTGTTGTCTACGTACCCAACGCAGACCGACTGCGGAAGCGATGACACGACGTAGAGGAAGTAGTCGTACGTCTTCACGATCCAACCGATCAAGCACCGAAACTACGGCACCTCCGAGTTCGAGCACACGTTCAGCTCGATGACGATCCCCGGACTCCGATCCAGCAAAGTGTCGGGGAAGAGTTTCGTCAGCACGACGGCGTGGTGACGATCTTGATGAACTACAGCAGCAGGGCTTCGCCTAAACTCCGCTATAGTATTATCGAGGAATATGGTGGCAGGGGGCACCGCACACGGCTAAGGAATCGATCACGTGGATCAACTTGTGTTAACTTGTGTGTTTAGGGTGCCCCTCTGCCCCCGTATATAAAGGAGGGAGGGAGGAGGAGGCCGGCCTAGGGAGGAGGCGCGCCATAGGGGAGTCCTACTCCCACCGGGAGTAGGATTCCCCCTTTCCTAGTCCAACTAGGAATCCTTCCATGTAGTAGGAGTAGGAGACTAGGAAGGGGAAGAGAGAAGGGAAGGAAGGAGGGGTTGCGGCCCCTCCCCCTAGTCCAATTCGGACTAGGCCTTGGGGGGGGGGGGCGCGCGGCCTGCCCTAGGCAGCCCCTCTCTCTTTCCCGCAGGGCCCAATAAGGCCCAATACTTCTCCCCGGCGAATTCCCGTAACTCTCCGGTACTCCGATAAATACCCGAATGACTCGGAACCTTTCCGAACTCCGAATATAGTCGTCCAATATATCGATCTTTACGTCTCGACCATTTCGAGACTCCTCGTCATGTCCCCGATCTCATCCGGGACTCCGAACTCCTTCGGTACATCAAAACTCATAAACTCATAATATAACTGTCATCGAAACCTTAAGCGTGCGGACCCTACGGGTTCGAGAACAATGTAGACATGACCGAGACACGTCTCCGGTCAATAACCAATAGCGGGACCTGGATGCCCATATTGGCTCCTACATATTCTACGAAGATCTTTATCGGTCAGACCGCATAACAACATACGTTGTTCCCTTTGTCATCGGTATGTTACTTGCCCGAGATTCGATCGTCGGTATCCAATACCTAGTTCAATCTCGTTACCGGCAAGTCTCTTTACTCGTTCCGTAATACATCATCTCACAACTAACATATTAGTTGTAATGCTTGCAAGGCTTATGTGATGTGTATTACCGAGAGGGCCCAGAGATACCTCTCCGACAATCGGAGTGACAAATCCTAATCTCGAAATACGCCAACCCAACATCGACCATTGGAGACACCTGTAGTACTCCTTTATAATCACCCAGTTACGTTGTGACGTTTGGTAGTACCCAAAGTGTTCCTCCGGTAAACGGGAGTTGCATAATCTCATAGTCATAGGAACATGTATAAGTCATGAAGAAAGCAATAGCAACATACTAAACGATCGGGTGCTAAGCTAATGGAATGGGTCATGTCAATCAGATCATTCTACTAATGATGTGACCTCGTTAATCAAATAACAACTCATTGTTCATGGTTAGGAAACATAACCATCTTTGATTAACGAGCTAGTCAAGTAGAGGCATACTAGTGACACTTTTGTTTGTCTATGTATTCACACATGTATTATGTTTCCGGTAAATACAATTCTAGCATGAATAATAAACATTTATCATGTTTATGAGGAAATAAATAATAACTTTATTATTGCCTCTAGGGCATATTTCCTTCATATATATATATATATATATATAGGGATAATTAATTTGGTGCCCTTAGTTGTGTCCCCCTCGGCAGGTTTGCCCCTAGTTTCCGAAAACCATCGTTCTTTCCCGAACCAGTTTGGTTTTCTTATGCTTTTGCCCTTCCATCACGGTTTCGTCCAGTCAGTCAGCGCCGTTTGACCACTACCTTCGCTAGTTTTTGGACACGGCTTGCCCCTCGGTCGACCTAACCAACTCATTCCCACTCTCACTCTATCATTCCCCATTCTCACTCTCTTTCCCCCATCAGAAACCCTAGTCGCCATTGGCGGCTCACCACCAGATCCACAAACCAATCCTCGCACCACATCCGTTTCCAGGCCAGGCGATGGGGGAGGATGGAGAAACCCTAGGTGGTGGCCGCGGCCGCCGCAAGAAGGGCACTGCATCGGCACGGGAGGGCAGCACATCACAACGCAAGGGCCGTGGCTGCGCGCACGGCCAGACGGTGTCCCCATGGCCATTGGATGGCGGAAATGGCGGTGGTGGCGTCGTCGACGGTGGCAAGAGCACCGCATCGGCACGGGAGGGCGTTGAAGGCGGCTTTGGTGGCAGTCAGGGCGGCGAGGGCACCACAAATCTGCACGTCAGATCCCAACGGGGTACGTTTCAGTCTCAGATCTACTCATGCTTAGTGGATTCAGATAAGTTTTAGGCTAGCTTTGGTTCAATTACTCATGGGAGATGGTATGCTCATTACTGTAGGATGGATCCAGAGGTTGCATTCTTTCTGTCTGTTAGAATGGAGACAATAGTTATACTTTCTGCTGGTACGGAAGGAAAGGAGAGCGGATTCACATTTCCATTAGCTGTGGATAGCAGTAGTAGGTCATTTAATGACTTTAGGGCTGCTATTTGTGCCAAGTATCCATGGGGATTGTTTGATGCTGTTGAAATTAGATATTGGGATAGTTTAAAGGAGTGTTGGAACCCTCTACAGTGTGATGATGAGTTAGGTGTGATGTTTGCAAGTAATGCAGAGACAAGGTCATGCAATCTGGAAATAACAGTAATTCAGAGAAAGAAAGGACAAAGGTGTGAAAAAACTGCTGGAGGGATAGGGGGTAGAAAAAGGGGTAGGCCATGTGGATCCAGGACAGCTGCTGCTAGTACTCCTAGTGCTCCTAGAACTAGTGCAGCAAGTGCAAGTACCACTCCAACTACTGCTGAATGTGGCACTGATAGACCAGAGAATCAGCCTGATCCAGTTGTGGAAGAGGCGCACTTCCTGATGCACCTATTTTATCTGATGAGGAGGATGAGAAACTTTACCCAGGTTATGTCCAGCACAACAATGATGAGCATACAACACATGAAGAGTACATTCCTGCAGAATTTTCAGATACTGATGATGATGAGGGGCAAGAGGATAATGGCATGGGAGCTTTTGAGGATGCAGACGAGATAGACCTGTAATGATGTATGATAGAGATAATCCATCCATTGAGGAAGGTGTGGTCTTTACTAATGCAGTTGATTGCAAGAATGCAGTTGGAACATTCTCAATCAAGTCTGAAACTGAGTACATTACACTTAAGAGTGACCCAACTAGGTTTACTGTGAAATGTGCCTATGAGAGGTGTAAGTGGAGGCTGCATGCATCTCTGATGAGGAGGAGCACTCTGTTTCAGGTACTGTTTTAGTAATGTGTTTTTTACTAAAATGTGCCTATTTGTTTTACTAATATTATCCTGACTGACTATTTGTTTCCCTTTATTTTCAGATCAAAGTGAATCCCCACCCTCACACATGTCCTAGTGTGAATAGATCTCAGAGATTGAGAGCCGCAAAAAGAAGGTGGATTGCAGATGCTTCTATGGCTTGGATTAGAAAAAATCCAGGGATTGGAACAAAGGAAATTCAGGGTAGGTTGTTAGAGAAGTATGGTCTTGAGGTGCCATACAACAGATATTATTATGGTAAGGAGATGGCACTTGACAAGATCTATGGTAAGTATAGTGATAGTTTCCAGTTACTTTATGCATTCAAAGCTGAAGTAGAGAGGGCATCACCAGGAAGTGTTGTTGACATAGACAAGCACACAGTGGAGTACAAGTTAAAAGGAAAGAAATTCTACAAGGAGTGTTTTAGAAGGGTTTTTGTATGCTTCAAAGCTTGTCAGAAAGGGTTCTTGGAGGGGTGCAGGCCATACTTGGCTGTAGATGCAACTGCATTGCATGGTAGGTTTAGGGGCCAACTTGTAGCAGCATGTGCTCTAGATGCTCATAACTGGTTATTCCTGTTGCATATGGTGTTCTTGAGGTGGAGTCAACTGAGAGCTGGATTTGGTTTTTCAAAAACCTGAAGGAAGCAATAGGACACCCTGAAGGTTTAGTCATACATACTGATGCTTGCAAAGGACTGGAGAGTGTTGTTGATGATGTTTACCTAGGAGTGGAGCACAGAGAGTGTATGAGGCATCTTGCCCAAAATTTCAGCAAGAAATTCAAAGGAAAAGTTTATGATGACAATCTATGGCCTTGCTCACTAACTTACAACATTAAGAAGCACAACTTTCATCTGAACCAACTAAAGAGCAGACCGAAAGTAAAGGAATATCTTGAGCAGCACCACACAAAAATCTGGGCTAGAGCAAGTTCCACTGAGTTTAGCAAAGTTGACTATGTTAACAACAACCTTGCTGAATCATTCAACTCCAGAATCAAGAAATACAAGGGCCTACACCTAGTGGACCTGTTGGATAAGATTAGGCAATATATTATGGAGAAGTTTGACTTAAGAAAAAGAATTTGCATTGACCATTTCATTGGCCACTACATCTTACCAGTAGTAATGAAGACATTAATGGAGAAAACTAAAGGTTTGGAGATGACTATTGTTAGGAGAAGCCCAACAGAAGTTGAGGTAATTGCAACAGATAGAGAGAAGAGAGAATGGAGGTACCTAGTAGACCTGGAAAAATGGACTTGCAGTCGTAGACAGTGGCAGGTCACTGGTAAGCCATGCATCCATGCTCTTTTCTTTATCACTGCTCTAAGAGGTGATGCTAGTGCTATTGACAAGTATGTCCACAAGTACTACTCTGTTGAGATGTTCAAAGCTACATATGCTGAAAACCTACCTGCTTTGGAAGGCAAGCAACAGTGGGACACTGTAGATCCTGGTTTCAAATTATGTTCCTGTTCAGAAGCAAGCACCAGGCAGGCCCATAAAGCAGAGGATTAGAGCTAGAAGTGAAGGAAAGGGCCTTGGGCCTAGGAAGAAGAAGTGCAAGAGGTGTGGAAGATATGGACACCAAGCCAAGGGCTGCACACAATCTGTAGATCCAGCATTTGGAGAAGAAGAACATTGGGGTGCTGAAAATGCAAATGATCATCCTACAGCTAATGAGCCAGCAGAAGCAGAAGTGCAAGATGAGGATGAGGATGAGCCATTACCTGATGTTGTCCAGCAGCAAATGCCACCACCAAAGGAACCATCACATGAAGCATCTACACAAGCAAGTGTAGTAAGGTATGTCCAATTCCCAAATCCATAAATATTATCTGAATGGATACCTTACAAATTGTGACATGTTTGCAATTGTTTTAGCACTAGGAAAAACTACAAAAGAGCAGCAGATAGAGGAGCTTCTCCAAATTGTGTGAAAGAGAAGAGAGGTGGAGGGGTGCAACCAGCAAATACATTCTGCTCAGCTACTGGAAGCAGTGTTGACAGCAAGGTTATTTATCCTTCAAAGAAAGCACCAGTAGCATTTGAAGCTCCACCCACTGCCCCTAACCCAGCTAAGAACACTAGAAGCAAGGCAAGGGAAGCTCCAAACCCAACCAAGAACACCAGGAGCAAAAAATTAAAGTTCTAGATGTTTAAGTATTGTGCTCTATTTGTTTTGATGCTGTTATGAACTAGATGTTGATCTGTGCACTTGACTATGTGAACTTCTGAGTGCTTAATGCACTGTCTATTATGCACTGGCTATTATGCACTTGCTTAATGTTTGTTAGGCAATTTACTGTTTGCTGCTTGCTGTTATCTCCTTTGTCCATCATTATTTTGTTGTTCAACTTCATGTTGATTTGTTTCTACACCATCCACATTTGGTCTCATTTAGATTTGTCGTCGACGACGTCGATGACAAATCTTCATCTACCATCCACATTTGGACTCATCACATAAGATTTGTCGTCGACGTCGTCGACGACAAATCTTCATCTACCATCCACATTTAGACTCATCACATAAGATTTGTCGTCGACGTCGTCGACGACAAATCTTCATCTACCATCCACATTTGGACTCATCACATAAGATTTGTCGTCGACGTCGTTGATGACAAATCTTCATCTACCATCCACATTTGGACTCATCACATAAGATATGTCGTCGACGACAAATCTTCATCTACCATCCACATTTGGACATCACATAAGATTTGTCTTCAACTAGGGTTACATCAGATAAAGTGACATCAATTCAACTGCAACTGCAAAGTTACATCAAACAAAGTAGGGTTCCATCAACATCTTCACTTCAGATACATCAATAAACTACATCTACCATACCAGTACAACAAACACAACAATTCCAACTACAGCAATGCCCACACCAGCAACATCTCATCTCTCTCTCTAAGTTTCTTCTTCAAAGCCCTGTTCTTCCTTGCCAGCTCCATGTTTTCCTTCTTCAGATGGTGACATTTGATCCAACTGCCTTCAACCTCTGCGTGCAAGTCTTCAAAAGCAAGGTCAACACGCAATGGAGGAGCTGGGTTAACCCACACCACCCATTCACACTCTTCTGGTAACTAATTGCAAGTCAGAGTAATCAACATTAGAGAGTACAAATCAACAAAAACTAAATCTATCACAAATTCACAAAAACTTACATCTAATGGACAACCTAAAAAACGGCGGCCACTGCTAGCTTCTCCCCATGATACACGGCGGGCAGGGACAAGGCCATGGCCAGGGCAGCGATGCTTCGACAAAAACTCCAAGCCGGAATAGGACTTGTCGGGAAGATAAAACTCCGACGAATGTTGCACAATCCCGACCCCATCGACCTAAAACAAAGGTAAAATTTCCCCCAAATGTCACAAACCCTAGAAATCCCTAGATTCAAGTGGGATGGGGTGGAGGAGCACCAAATTCATAGACTCAAGGGACTACTTACCTCTCCGGTCACTGGTGAGAAGTTGGACGAGCCCGAGCTCACCATGTGCACCGATCCTTTCTCTCCTGCTTCCCGCTTCCCCCTCCAAACTTGTCGTGCCTTCCCTCCCTCTGTTTTTCACGCGAGCTGGCTGAGGACGAAAGGGTACTGAGGGTTATCCGCAAGAGGGGTAAAAATGTCCAAAAAAACTAGCGCCGGTAGCGGTCAAACCACGCTGACTAGATGGAACCGTGCCGGAAGGGCAAAAGCATAAGAAAACCAAAGTGAGTTGGACAAGAACGAGTGTTTTCCGAAACTAGGGGCAAACCTACCGAGGGGGACACAACTAAGGGTATAAAATCAATTTTCCCATATATATATATATATATATATATATATATATATATATATATATATATATATATATATATATATATATACAGCCGGTCTATTCTGATAATATTATTAGAATAACTATTCTGATAACACTTCCGCACTGCACACTCAATGCAAGTGCACGTCATCGTTTGAACCAAGTGTGCTGCAGTACTGAGGCGAGTGAACTTACCGTGGCAAAAAACTACACGTAGTGTTTTTTCTGGTACTATTTTCGCTCTAGTTTTTTAATCGTTTGTCGGAACGAGGTGTGTAGTATATCATTGAAAAGCTATGGATTAGGTGCAACTTCGACATGTTGAACACTTTCCGAGATTCCTCACGGTTTAAGAGCAGTTTTGAAAATGGTGCGGCCCACAATGAGTGGCAGCGAGCGTTTTTTTGCATTTTTTCTAAACCGCTCGTCGGAATGAAGCAAATGATACGTCGTTGGATAGATATCGTCGAGGCGCATCTTTTTCATATCTATTTCTTTCTCTAATTCGTTACGGTTTAAGAGCAGTTTCAAATTTACTAAATCGCGGAATTCTGTTTTTCAAAAAAATACAAATTTTCGGTACTGTTTTTTGCTCTAGTTTTTTAACCGTTTGTCGAAACGAGGCGTGCAATATGTCGTTGCAAAGCTATGGACAAGGCGCAACTTTCATATGTAGAAATGGTTTTGAGATTCCTTACAGTTTTAAGTTAATTTTGAAAATCTCACGGTGGATGACGAGTGGCAGCGGCCGTTTTTCGCGAAATTTTTACAAACCAGTGGTCGGAATGATTCAAGCGATACGCCGTTGGAAAGATATCGACGAGGCGTAACTTTTTCATATAGAACACTCTCTCTAATTATTTACGGTTTAAGAGGAATTTCAAATTTACCGAAATGCGAACACTCTGTTTTTCGCGACACCCAAATCGACGTGGGTACTTCATCCGATTGAAAACCGCACCGCATCGGACGAACCACCGCACTGCATCAGACGGGTAAGAGAACTGCATGATTTCTTTTATTCAAACGTAATTTTTTTCAAGGACGAGAAAGTAGAGTGCACTTCACATCGGGTGTAAATGAACCACAACATTATCAAGAAGTGAACCACATTACTTTTTTTTGTTTCCGTAACAATTTTTTGCACTTATGGGATGAACAACATCACACGTCCGACCGAACTGCTTCAGAATGAAAACCGCACTGCATTGAACGGGGAAGCGAGCTGCATGGTTTCTTTTATGAAACAGAAACTTTTCCAAACGTATTTTTGCAACATGTTCGACAAGTACTCCCTCAAATTTTTTCAAACAAAACACAATGCACTGCATGTGTGGGGTTGACGAACTGCATTTGTTTTTTCTCAACAAATTTAACAATTTAAATGACACTCGGGCGTGCGGCTGCCGAACTGCACGGCCACAGTCCAGCGCACTACATTGGGGGAGATAAGTGCACTGCATAAATGATGCAAATAATAATCAAAAGACACATTTTTAATATAAGTTTACACAAGCAAACAACCACATAAAAACAAAGAAAAAGAAATTATATACACATGACACACACAAATATGACTTCACCAACTTCAACGGTCTCCCAGCCGAAGTGTATCAGGGGTAACACCCTGTTTTCCTCCGGCTAACTTATCAAGCAGCTAAAGAACCTTCTGCCCACTCCAAGTAAAATGCACGCCTCGCCCATCCGCACTGCACAAAGGACGCCATGGTACCGCACGATGCCGCACTGGTTCTGAAAAAAAGCTCACCGGTGGCAGTTTGATCCAGGGGAGCCAGAGCTTTAACCAAGGTGGGGGCGATGCGTACTGAAGGTGCCCGTGGGATGGACTGCAACAACAGGCGATGCGTACTGACATTGCCCAAATAAAATGCGGCATGGAAGGGGGTGTGTTACCAGTGATCTGCATATGGGGGAGGAGAGAGCTGTGGGGGTCGCTCGGAAGAACTGCTTCGGTTGAAGGGGAGCGGTGGGCGGCCAGAGTGGGCACTGGTGAAGGGGATGGCAGAGGTTCAGGGGGGTAGAGGAGGACCAGGGGCATGGCCGACGGCAACGCTGGAAGTGGCCGAAGCGCGGTGGCGGGTATGTGGTCGCCGGAGTCTGCCGTGCATGGCCACCAACTCGGCAAGGAGGAGAACACAGCCGAGATGCAACGCATGGCAAAATCTGAGACACAAAAAGTCAAAAACTACTAAAGAGAAATCGGCCCATTTTTCATACGCAAAGAACTGAAAGAAAAACAATAGCGAGCTGCAGAGTCAGTGATTGCCCCACACACGTCTCTATGTGTACTGCTAGATGAAATTTTGCCCTCTGAGCCGCCGGACGGCTGCACCGGCATAGCGGCCACGACCTGAGGCAGCGGCGCCAGGACCAATGCCGACCCCAACCACCGCTCGAGGCATGGGCTGCGGCGGCGACCTGCATGTGGGGAAGAAGATACCTGCACGAGGGGTTGAGACATCTGTCCATGGCGGGGCGGCGGGGGCAGACCCGCGCCGGCAGCAGTGTAGGGTGCCTGGGAGCGGCGCTGCCGGATCCGTGCCGGCAGTCGCGCATGGCTCCTAGGGCGGATCTACATCGGCAGCCATGGGAGGTGCCTGGGGTCGGCGTGCCCGGATCCACGCCGGCAGCCGCGCGAGACGCTTGGAGCCGGTGGAGTTCGTTCCCGGGGTGTGGAGGCGGTTGAACGTGGGCGTGGTCGAGGAAGGTCCAGCGCAGGAAGATGGAGGGGAACGCATGGCCCGTCAGGAGGAAGGAGAGGGTTGGGGAAGGCCCTGGTAAGGTGGATAGCGGCGGGGCGGCGCACTGGGTGGTTTTCTGGCGGCGGCGCCGGTAGAAGTTGGAGGGAGGTGTGGATTTGGATCGGGGGAGGAGGATGGGTTGCGGGAGGGTGGGGTGGGGGATGCGCCTGGTGGGGGCGTACTTTTGTTGCGGTTCGGTTAGTGGTAATGGGGTTGTTCGGTTCGCGGGACGAGACAGTAATCAGGTGTTATCAGAATAAGGTGTAGGTGTTATTAGAATAAGGTCTTAAGGGGTGTTATCATAATAGACCCACCATATATATATATTTATATTCTTATTTTTTTATGTCAAAATTTACGTAGTGAATCAATATAAATGTAACTATTTAAATTCCAAACGTAATTTAATTATGAAATGATCGTAATATTACATCGGGTGAAGAATAACTTATTCTGCACCCTGGGTGATGGATAGTAACATATATACTCCCTCCATTCCTTTATGTAAGGTGTATTATTTTTGGCACGGTGACCAAGGCACAAAATTATAGACATGTTAGGACGAAATTACCCTTGGAAAATTTATTTGTTAGTGGCAAGTAAATCAGTTAGTCGAGGAAAGTATGAGATACATGCAATCGACAAAGAGATAGTTTCCTTCTTTTGCTACAATGATAGATACAGACAATCAGGAGAGAGATACTTTCCTTTTTTCTAGAGGGCTAGCAAGGGAATTATGAGGAATTAGAAGAAATGCAACTTACATTCTGGAATTTTATCAAAAAACAAATACACCTTATATAAAGGAATGGAGGGAGTATATATGTATGTATATATATATATATGTATATATATATATGTATATATATAGGTGGAGGGAGGGGAGGTAGCCAGGAGGCGCCCCAAGGGTGGCCGGACGACCCTCTTGGGCTCCTGCCCTCTAGCGCTCCCCTTCCTTGTATGCATGCGAGGGGAAGGCAAGAGAAGGTGGCTGTCGGTGTTAAAACCGGCAGATCTCGGGTAGGGGGTCCCAAACTGTGTATCTAAGGATCAATGGTAACAAGGGACACAATGTTTACTCAAGTTCAGGCCCTCTTAGAGAACGTAAAACCCTACGTTCGGCTTGATTATATTCGATGTGTATAAGGGTTACAAGAGTTGATCTACTCGAGATCGTAATGGCTAAACCCTAGTTTTCCAGCCTATGATATTTCTCCTAGCCTCTATGGACTAACCCCTCCGGCTTATATACACACCGGAGGGGCCTAGGGTTGTACACAGTCAGTTTGCAAAGGAAAGAAAAAGTACACACGGACACCAAACTTGTTATCCACGCATATGGGAGTCCTATCCGGACAAGGGGGATGGTCCTCTGCTTTATATTCATGGCCCATCAGTCCGACCCATATTGAATAATCCGGACACCCGAGGACCCCCTAATTCAGGACTCCCACAGTAGCCTCTTGATGTCTACTACACTACATTTTTCTTGTAGACGTTGTTGGGCCTCCAAGTGTAGAGGTTTGTAGGAGAGTAGCAAATTTCCCTCAAGTGGATGACCTAAGGTTTATCAATCCGTAAGAGGCAAAGGATGAAGATGGTCTCTCTCAAACAACCCTGCAACCAAATAACAGAGAGTCTCTTGTGTCCCCAACACACCAAATACAATGGTAAATTGTATAGGTGCACTAGTTTAGCGAAGAGATGGTAATACAAGTGCAATATGGATGGTAGATATACGTTTTTTGTAATCTGAAAAATATAAAAACAACAAGGTAACCAATGATAAAAGTGAGCACAAACGGTATTGCAATGCTTCGAAACAAGGCCTAGGGTTCATACTTTTATTAGTGCAAGTTCTCTCAACAGTAATAACATAATTGGATCATATAGCTATCCCTCAGCATGCAACAAAGAGTCACTCCAAAGTCACTAATAGCGGAGAACAAACGAAGAGATTATTGTAGGGTACGAAACCACCTCAAAGTTATCCTTTCTGATCGATCTATTCAAGAGTCCGTAGTTCGTTCGATCTATCCTAGAGTTCGTACTAGAATAACACCTTAAGACACAAATCAACCAAAACCCTAATGTCACCTAGATACTCCAATGTCACCTCAAGTATCCATGGGTATGATTATACGATATGCATCACACAATCCCAGATTCATCTATTCAACCAACAAAAAGAACTTCAAAGAGTGCCCCAAAGTTTCTACCGGAGAGCCAAGACGAAAACATGTGCCAACCCCTATGCATAAGTTCACGAGGTCACGGGACTCGCAAGTTGATCACCAAGACATACATCAAGTGGATCACATGAATATCCCATTGTCACCACAGATAAGCACATGCAAGACATACATCGAGTGTTCTCAAATCCTTAAAGACTCAATCCGATAAGATAACTTCAAAGGGAAAACTCAATCCATTACAAGAGAGTAGAGGGGAAGAAACATCATAATATCCAACTATGATAGCAAAGCTCGCAATACATCAAGATCGTGCCAAATCAAGAACAAGAGAGAGAGAGAGATCAAACACATAGCTACTGGTACATACCCTCAGCCCCGAGGGTGAACTACTCCCTCCTCATCATGGAGAGCGCCGGGATGATGAAGATGGCCACCGAAAAGGGATTCCCCCTCCGGCAGGGTGCCGGAACAGGTTCCCGATTGGTTTTTGGTGGCTACAGAGGTTTGTGGCGGCGAAACTCCCGATCTAGGTTATTTTCTGGAGGTTTCTGTATTTATAAGAATTTTTGGCGTCGGGAACAAGTTAGGTGGTCCCCAAGTCGTCCACGAGATAGGGCGGCGCGTCGGGGGGGGGGGGGGGGTAGGGCGCGCCCCCACACTCGTGGACGGCCCGGGACTCTTCTGACCCAACTCTTTTACTCCCGGGGCTTCTTTTGGTCCATAAAAAATCGTCAAAAATTGGCACGTTCATTGGACTCCGTTTGGTATTCCTTTTCTGTAAAACTCAAAAACAAGGAAAAAACAGAAACTGGCACTGGACTCTAGGTTAATAGGTTAGTCCCAAAAATCATATAAAATAACATATAAATGCATATAAAACATCCTAGATGGATAATATAATAGCATGGAACAATCAAAAATTATAGATACGTTGGAGATGTATCACCCCTGAACCAGTCTTCGATGACGATGTGTTCGATCGACACGCAGATTATCTTCGGCATTGCAAGGCAGGTTCCTCCTCCTGAATCTTTTAAGTCAGCTTCCTGCATAAAGGAGCTGTGTCTGGCTCTACATAATCAATACAACCCTTAGCTACGAAGGCAAGACATCAAAACAGGAATAGTGTCTTTTACTGACAACTTTTTTGGCGAAGTGTCACACTTGACTCTTCAACATTTTGAACCATTTTCACGTCTCCCGTTTCGCTTTTCGAGGCTTAACCTCTATTGGCATGTCTCGTCAAAACAGAGATTGTGCCCGCCTATTACGAGATTCTCATCAATATTATTTGGGTAACCCAACCGCGCCTTAACACATGATCTCGTTGGGAACAGGCGAGGTTTATGGCTTGAGAGGGGGCGTTTGGTCTTTTCACCACCTATAAGAGGGTAAAAATCCCTTCTTTTTCCCCATGCCTTCCTCTTGCTTCTATCTTCCCATCTTCAAGCTCTAGTACCCAAAAAACTCCCATCTTTCCCACCACTGCCACCCTCCCCAGCAACGGCTGATAACCCACAAGTATAGGGGATCGCAACAGTTTTCGAGGGTAGAGTATTCAACCCAAATTTATTGATTCGACACAAGGGGAGCCAAAGAATATTCTCAAGTATTAGCAGCTGAGTTGTCAATTCAACCACACCTGGAAACTTAGTATTTGTGTAACGCCCTCGATGCGGCTATAGCTCCCACGTGTCGAGGCACGACTTAGAGGCATAACCGCATTGAAAGCAATGTCGCAAGTCAGGCAATCATTACAACATCCCATGTAATATATAATAAAAGAGGGAGATAACATAGTTGGCTTACACTCGCCACGTCACATCAGAGTACATAAATAACATCCATCAAACAAACACTCATGGCCCGACTACGACGCCAAAATAGAAAAGAACCCAACATGCGACAAGGTCCTGAATCGATAACCCCAACTAGGCACCACTACTGATCATCCGGAAAAGATACGTAGTATCGCTGAGAGTCCTCGTCGAACTCCCACTGGAGCTCGTAATCGTCAACTGGAGCAGAAACACCTGGACCTGCATCTGGAGTTGTAGTATCTGTGAGACACAGGGACTCAGCAATCTCACACCCACGCGATCAAGACTATTTAAGCTCATAGGAATGGATAAGGCAAATATATGTGGAGCTGCAGCAAGCGACTAGCATATGTGGTGGCTAACTTATACGCAAAAGAGAGCGAGAAGAGAAGGCGAAGCACGAGCGAGAAGCTAAAGGAACATCCTGCGCAAGCATAACTCCAACACCGTGTCCACTTCCCGGACTCCGCCGAGAAGGGGCCATCACGGTAACACACACGGTTGATTCATTTTAATTAAGTTTAGTTCAAGTCATCTACAACCGGACATTAACAAATTCCCATCTGCCCATAACCGCGGGCACGGCTTTCGAAAGATCAATCCCTGCAGGGGAGTCCCAACTTAGCCCATGACAAGCTCTCACGGTCAACGAAGGAATAGACCTCCACCCGAGACACACCGATCAGACTCGGCAACCCGGTACAACAAGACAATTCGACAGGTTAAAACAAGACCAGCAACACCGCCCGAATGTGCCGACAAATCCCGATAGGAGCTGCACATATCTCTTTCTCAGGGCACACTCAGATGAGCGCTCCATACAACTAAAACCAAACCTCGAGTTTCCCCGAGGGGGCGCTGCACATGACTCTAGTTTGGACCAACGCTCAGAGGAGCACTGGCCCGGGGGGGGGGGGTAAAAATAAGATGACCTTCGGGCTCCGGAAACCCAAGGGAAAAAGAGGCTAGGTGGCAAATGGTAAAACCAATGTTGGGCATTGCTGGAAAAGCTTTAATCAAGGCGAACTATCAAGGGGTTCCCATTATAACCCAACCGCGTAAGGGACGCAACAATCCGGGAACATAACACCGATATGACGGAAACTAGGGCGGCAAGAGTGGAACAAAACACTAGGCGAGAGGCCGAGCCTTCCACCCTTTACCAAGTATATAGATGCATTAAGATAACATAGCAGTATAATGATATCCCAACTAGAAAATAAATGTTCCAACAAGGAACGGCTCCAATCTTCACCTGCAACTAACAACGCTATAAGAAGGGCTGAGCAAAGCGGTAACATAGCCAATCAACGGTTTGCTAGGACAATGGTGGGTTAGAGGATCAACATGGCAATTGGGAGGCTGACAAGCAAAAGGTAGGCATCGTAGCAGTGGCAAAGCAAAAGAGCGAGCAAACTAGCATAGCAAAGATAGTAGTGATTTCGAGGGTATGATCATCTTGCCTGCACAGTTGTCAGAGTTGACTGGATCCTCACAAGCAAACTCAACGGGCTCCTCGGTAGCGAACTCGTCTCCCGGCTCTACCCAACAAGACAAACAAGCAACAAGGATACAATCAACCACGGGCAAGACCAAGCAATATGATGAAATGACGATATGCTATGCGGGATGCGATGCAGGATGCAAAATGCAAGATATGACAGGAAATGCATGAACCTGGCATCAACTTGGAAAACCAAGTGTGCCACTGGATAGAGGGGATGAAATCGCTTGAAAACGATATAAAGATCATTGGAATCGGAGCTACGGTTTGGAAATGGCAAGCGTTTTAAGATATGACACCGGTCTGCGATTTACAGCAAGTAGGCATCTAAATGCAACGAAATGAACATGCTACAGCCACCAAACATGAAAACAAAATACATGGCAGTGATGTACACAAGATGGTTGACAAAACACTAGCACTGAGCCATAGGCAAATTCATCCATTAAGAGGTTCAAACAAGCATGGCTAAAACGCAAATGCAAAACAGATTTCAGACTTAGTGAAATTAACACTAGTCTGAAATTTCAGATCACGATGCTCTCTTCGGAGCAGCAAAACAACATGATAGAAAACCTGAACATGACAAGTAAGAACATGGCATGGAGCTACTCAACAAGCTTAATAAAACACCCAAAGTTACCTGGGGCCAAAAGGGTTCACAAAATACTCTACCGAGCTCACGAACATAGCTCGAACACAATCAGTTTTCAGACTTAGTGAAAACTGAGACATGCTGAAATTTAACTCACGAAGGCATGTAAACGAGCTCGATGCACTCACTACGGTGCAAGTCATGGCAAGGAAAGCATATAACCAGCAAGAAGGCACAAAGTGCTAGCTACACATGGCAAGAACGAAGGCATAGCATGCATGGAACACTAACGGTAGCATCGGCAAAATCGCAAACAAGTTGACGATCTGCCCAGATTAACAACGAAGCAAAAGTTGAGCTCGATTGAGTCAACCTAGAGCACTCCACATATGCAAACAAAGACATGGATGGATAGAGCATAACATAAATATCAAAACTCCCTTACTGATCATCCTCAAAAGAGGCACGGATCACTAGGAAACAAGCTGGACATATAGCATCATGAACTAAAATATCCCAGACTTAGTGAAAATCACTAAGTCCCTGAAATCTGCAATCTCAGGTACCTCTCTTCGCAAGCTTGCACAAGACAACACACACATCCTAAAAATGCATGGGTGCACCTCTGGAAAGAAGACAAAATGCTTCACAATTCATCCCAAAGGGGCACAGGCATATCATGCACGAATTAAACATAGCAAAAATGACAAAAGTGCATGATGAACTAACGGATCTGCAATTTAACTCACGAAGCCTCCTTCTAACAGCATTTTGGGTATCAAGATGACCTCAAATGCAAATGATGCAATGGAACGAAATGATGTAGATGTCGAGGCGAAGATTTTGATATATCATATGCCCAAAACGGAGCTACGGTTGCGGAGATAACATCAGTCAAAGAATGCATAAAAATTAAGAGGGAGAGGGAAGAAAGTCAACCCTCAGTTTTAGATCTCAGATCTAGGGTTCGGGCACTGTAGCAGCCGGGCCGGGGCGCGCGCGACGAGGTTCGTCGGCGCCGGATCCGAGGCCGCCGGCGTAGGAGGAGGCGGTGGTCGGCGTCGAGGGGCGGCGAGGTGGCCGGCGGGGCCGGCCGCGGGCGAAGGCGCGGCCACGGAGGCGCGGGCGCGCGGCGGGGCCCGGCGCGGCGGCGGCCGGTGCGGTGGCGGCGACGGCGCCGGTCCGGGGAGGCGAGCGGCGGCGGGGAGGCGGCGCCGGTCACCGGCGTCGGGGAAGGAGGCGGCGCAGGCGTCGGGGTCGGGCGCGGGGAGCGGCGGCGCGGAGACGGGCCGCGGGGGCCGGCCTCGGGCTCCCGGGCCTCGGCGGCGGCGATGTGGGCCTCGCCCACGTGGCGGCGCGGGACTCGCTGCGGCGGCGGGGCGGACAACGTCCGGCACGGGCGGACACGTCCGGCCCGGCGCGGGGAAGATGGATCTGTTTTTTTTTAAACTAGGGTTTCGGACGGGGGAAGAAGAGATCCGAATGGAGGGGGTATAAATAGGCATAGAGGGAGCTAGGAGAGTCCAAATGAGGTGCGGTTTTCGCCCACACGATCGTGATCGAACGCTCTAGGACATGGAGCAGAGTTTGGTGGGTTTTGGGCCAAATTTGGGGGGTGTTGGGCTGCAACACACACGAGGCCTTTTCGGTCCCTCGGTTAACCGTTGGAGTATCAAACGAAGTCCAAATGATACGAAACTTGACAGGCGGTCTACCGGTAGTAAACCAAGGCCGCTTGGCAAGTCTCGGACCAATCCGGAAATGTTTAACCCCACACACGAAAGAAGACTAGAAATGACCACCGGAGGAGAACGAAGCGCCGGAATGCAAAACGGACAACGGGGAAAATGCTCGAATGCATGAGATGAACATGTATGCAAATGCAATGCACGTGATGACATGATAAGAGATGCACGAAAAAGAAAAACAACACACGGAGACAAAGACCCAACCCGAGAAATAAATATAACTTAGCGCCGGAGACGGCAAGAGTTGGATACAAATATGGGAAAGTTATATCTGGGGCGTTACAACACTCCACCACTACGAAAAGATCTCGTCCCGAGATCTAGGACTGAAAGAACTCCGGGTACTCAGAACGGAGGTTATCCTCGCGTTCCCAGGTAGCTTCACGGTCGGAATGGTGAGACCACTTGACTTTGAGAAATTTGATTGACTTGTTGCGAGTCTTGCGTTCAGTCTCTTCAAGAATAGCAACTGGGTGCTCACGATAAGAGAGATCTTCTTGGAGCTCAATGTCCTCGAAGTTGACAGTGCGGTCAGGAGTCTTGAAGCACTTTCGAAGCTGAGAGACATGGAACACATCATGAACATTTGCAAAGTTTGAAGGAAGCTCGAGTTGATAGGCGATGTCGCCTCTCTTGCTGACAATCTTGAAAGGTCCCACGTATCTAGGGGCAAGCTTCCCTTTGATACCGAAGCGACGAGTACCTTTCATGGGAGAGATGCGGAGGTAAACATGATCTCCGATCTCGAAAGCCAGATCACGGTGCTTATTATCATAGTAGCACTTCTGGCGGGATTGAGCTGCTTTGAGGTTATCACGAATGACTTTGCACATATCTTCTGCTTCTGTGATTAGGTCATTACCCAGCAGCTGACGTTCACCGGTTTCAGACCAGTTGAGAGGGGTACGGCACTTCCTGCCATATAGAATTTCAAAGGGGGCCTTGCCCGAACTTGCTCTGATACCAACTTGTAACGCCCTCGATGCGGCTATAGCTCCCACGTGTCGAGGCACGACTTAGAGGCATAACCGCATTGAAAGCAATGTCGCAAGTCAGGCAATCATTACAACATCCCATGTAATATATAATAAAAGGGGGAGATAACATAGTTGGCTTACACTCGCCACGTCACATCAGAGTACATAAATAACATCCATCAAACAAACACTCATGGCCCGACTACGGCGCCAAAATAGAAAAGAACCCAACATGCGACAAGGTCCTGAATCGATAACCCCAACTAGGCACCACTACTGATCATCCGGAAAAGATACGTAGTATCGCTGAGAGTCCTCGTCGAACTCCCACTGGAGCTCGTAATCGTCAACTGGAGCAGAAACACCTGGACCTGCATCTGGAGTTGTAGTATCTGTGAGACACAGGGACTCAGCAATCTCACACCCACGCGATCAAGACTATTTAAGCTCATAGGAATGGATAAGGCAATATATGTGGAGCTGCAGCAAGCGACTAGCATATGTGGTGGCTAACTTATACGCAAAAGAGAGCGAGAAGAGAAGGCGAAGCACGAGCGAGAAGCTAAAGGAACATCCTGCGCAAGCATAACTCCAACACCGTGTCCACTTCCCGGACTCCGCCGAGAAGGGGCCATCACGGTAACACACACGGTTGATTCATTTTAATTAAGTTTAGTTCAAGTCATCTACAACCGGACATTAACAAATTCCCATCTGCCCATAACCGCGGGCACGGCTTTCGAAAGATCAATCCCTGCAGGGGAGTCCCAACTTAGCCCATGACAAGCTCTCACGGTCAACGAAGGAATAGACCTCCACCCGAGACACACCGATCAGACTCGGCAACCCGGTACAACAAGACAATTCGACAGGTTAAAACAAGACCAGCAACACCGCCCGAATGTGCCGACAAATCCCGATAGGAGCTGCACATATCTCTTTCTCAGGGCACACTCAGATGAGCGCTCCATACAACTAAAACCAAACCTCGAGTTTCCCCGAGGGGGCGCTGCACAGGACTCTAGTTTGGACCAACGCTCAGAGGAGCACTGGCCCGGGGGGGGGGGGTTCAAAATAAGATGACCTTCGGGCTCCGGAAACCCAAGGGAAAAAGAGGCTAGGTGGCAAATGGTAAAACCAATGTTGGGCATTGCTGGAAAAGCTTTAAACAAGGCGAACTATCAAGGGGTTCCCATTATAACCCAACCGCGTAAGGGACACAACAATCCGGGAACATAACACCGATATGACAGAAACTAGGGCGGCAAGAGTGGAACAAAACACTAGGCGAGAGGCCGAGCCTTCCACCCTTTACCAAGTATATAGATGCATTAAAATAACATAGCAGTATAATGATATCCCAACTAGAAAATAAATGTTCCAACAAGGAACGGCTCCAATCTTCACCTGCAACTAACAACGCTATAAGAAGGGCTGAGCAAAGCGGTAACATAGCCAATCAACGGTTTGCTAGGACAATGGTGGGTTAGAGGATCGACATGGCAATTGGGAGGCTGACAAGCAAAAGGTAGGCATCATAGCAGTGGCAAAGCAAAAGAGCGAGCAAACTAGCATAGCAAAGATAGTAGTGATTTCGAGGGTATGATCATCTTGCCTGCACAGTTGTCAGAGTTGACTGGATCCTCACAAGCAAACTCAACGGGCTCCTCGGTAGCGAACTCGTCTCCCGGCTCTACCCAACAAGACAAACAAGCAACAAGGATACAATCAACCACGGGCAAGACCAAGCAATATGATGAAATGACGATATGCTATGCGGGATGCGATGCAGGATGTAAAATGCAAGATATGACATGAAATGCATGAACCTGGCATCAACTTGGAAAACCAAGTGTGCCACTGGATAGAGGGGATGAAATCGCTTTAAAACGATATAAAGATCATTGGAATCGGAGCTACGGTTTGGAAATGGCAAGCGTTTTAAGATATGACACCGGTCTGCGATTTACAGCAAGTAGGCATCTAAATGCAACGAAATGAACATGCTACAGCCACCAAACATGAAAACAAAATACATGGCAGTGATGTACACAAGATGGTTGACAAAACACTAGCACTGAGTCATAGGCAAATTCATCCATTAAGAGGTTCAAACAAGCATGGCTAAAACGCAAATGCAAAACAGATTTCAGACTTAGTGAAATTAACACTAGTCTGAAATTTCAGATCACGATGCTCTCTTCGGAGCAGCAAAACAACATGATAGAAAACCTGAACATGACAAGTAAGAACATGGCATGGAGCTACTCAACAAGCTTAATAAAACACCCAAAGTGACCTGGGGCCAAAAGGGTTCACAAAATACTCTACCGAGCTCACGAACATAGCTCGAACACAATCAGTTTTCACACTTAGTGAAAACTGAGACATGCTGAAATTTAACTCACGAAGGCACATAAACGAGCTCGATGCACTCACTACGGTGCAAGTCATGGCAAGGAAAGCATATAACCAGCAAGAAGGCACAAAGTGCTAGCTACACATGACAAGAACGAAGGCATAGCATGCATGGAACACTAACGGTAGCATCGGCAAAATCGCAAACAAGTTGACGATCTGCTCAGATTAACAACGAAGCAAAAGTTGAGCTCGATTGAGTCAACCTAGAGCACTCCACATCAGCAAACAAAGACATGGATGGATAGAGCATAAGATAAATATCAAAACTCCCTTACTGATCATCCTCAAAAGAGGCACGGATCACTAGGAAACAAGCTGGACATATAGCATCATGAACTAAAATATCCCAGACTTAGTGAAAATCACTAAGTCCCTGAAATCTGCAATCTCAGGTACCTCTCTTCGCAAGCTTGCACAAGACAACACACACATCCTAAAAATGCATGGGTGGCACCTCTGGAAAGAAGACAAAATGCTTCAAAATTCATCCCAAAGGGGCACAGGCATATCATGCACGAATTAAACATAGCAAAAATGACAAAAGTGCATGATGAACTAACGGATCTGCAATTTTAACTCACGAAGCCTCCTTCTAACAGCATTTTGGGTATCAGGATGACCTCAAATGCAAATGATGCAATGGAATCAAATGATGTATATGTCGAGGCGAAGATTTTGATATATCATATGCCCAAATCGGAGCTACGGTTGCGGAGATAACATCAGTCAAAGAATGCATAAAAATTAAGAGGGAGAGGGAAGAAAGTCAACCCTCAGTTTTAGATCTCAGATCTAGGGTTCGGGCACTGTAGCAGCCGGGCCGGGGCGCGCGCGACGAGGTTCGTCGGCGCCGGATCCGAGGCCGCCGGCGTAGGAGGAGGCGGTGGTCGGCGTCGAGGGGCGGCGAGGTGGCCGGCGGGGCCCGCCGCGGGCGAAGGCGCGGCCACGGAGGCGCGGGCGCGAGGCGGGGCCCGGCGCGGCGGCGGCCGGTGCGGTGGCGGCGACGGCGCCGGTGCGGTGGCGGCGACGGCGCCGGTCCGGGGAGGCGAGCGGCGGCAGGGAGGCGGCACCGGTCACCGGCGTCGGGGAAGGAGGCGGCGCAGGCGTCGGGGTCGGGCGCGGGGAGCGGCGGCGCGGAGACGGGCCGCGGGGGCCGGCCTCGGGCTCCCGGGCCTCGGCGGCGGCGATGTGGGCCTCGCCCACGTGGCGGCGCGGGACTCGCTGCGGCGGCGGGGCGGACAACGTCCGGCACGGGCGGACACGTCCGGCCCGGCGCGGGGAAGATGGATCTGTTTTTTTTTAAACTAGGGTTTCGGACGGGGGAAGAAGAGATCCGAATGGAGGGGGTATAAATAGGCATAGAGGGAGCTAGGAGAGTCCAAATGAGGTGCGGTTTTCGCCCACACGATCGTGATCGAACGCTCTAGGACATGGAGCAGAGTTTGGTGGGTTTTGGGCCAAATTTGGGGGGTGTTGGGCTGCAACACACACGAGGCCTTTTCAGTCCCTCGGTTAACCGTTGGAGTAGCAAACAAAGTCCAAATGATACGAAACTTGACAGGCGGTCTACCGGTAGTAAACCAAGGCCGCTTGGCAAGTCTCGGACCAATCCGGAAATGTTTGAACCCCACACACGAAAGAAGACTAGAAATGACCACCGGAGGAGAACGAAGCGCCGGAATGCAAAACGGACAACGGGGAAAATGCTCGAATGCATGAGATGAACATGTATGCAAATGCAATGCACGTGATGACATGATAAGAGATGCACGAAAAAGAAAAACAACACACGGAGACAAAGACCCAACCCGAGAAATAAATATAACTTAGCGCCGGAGACGGCAAGAGTTGGATACAAATATGGGAATTATATCTGGGGCGTTACAACACTCCACCACTACGAAAAGATCTCGTCCCGAGATCTAGGACTGAAAGAACTCCGGGTACTCAGAACGGAGGTTATCCTCGCGTTCCCAGGTAGCTTCACGGTCGGAATGGTGAGACCACTTGACTTTGAGAAATTTGATTGACTTGTTGCGAGTCTTGCGTTCAGTCTCTTCAAGAATAGCAACTGGGTGCTCACGATAAGAGAGATCTTCTTGGAGCTCAATGTCCTCGAAGTTGACGGTGCGGTCAGGAGTCTTGAAGCACTTTCGAAGCTGAGAGACATGGAACACATCATGAACATTTGCAAAGTTTGAAGGAAGCTCGAGTTGATAGGCGATGTCGCCTCTCTTGCTGACAATCTTGAAAGGTCGCACGTATCTAGGGGCAAGCTTCCCTTTGATACCGAAGCGACGAGTACCTTTCATGGGAGAGATGCGGAGGTAAACATGATCTCCGATCTCGAAAGCCAGATCACGGTGCTTATTATCATAGTAGCACTTCTGGCGGGATTGAGCTGCTTTGAGGTTATCATGAATGACTTTGCACATATCTTCTGCTTCTGTGATTAGGTCATTACCCAGCAGCTGACGTTCACCGGTTTCAGACCAGTTGAGAGGGGTACGACACTTCCTGCCATATAGAATTTCAAAGGGGGCCTTGCCCGAACTTGCTCTGATACCAACTTGTAACGCCCTCGATGCGGCTATAGCTCCCACGTGTCGAGGCATGACTTAGAGGCATAACCGCATTGAAAGCAATGTCGCAAGTCAGGCAATCATTACAACATCCCATGTAATATATAATAAAAGGGGGAGATAACATAGTTGGCTTACACTCGCCACGTCACATCAGAGTACATAAATAACATCCATCAAACAAACACTCATGGCCCGACTACGACGCCAAAATAGAAAAGAACCCAACATGCGACAAGGTCCTGAATCGATAACCCCAACTAGGCACCACTACTGATCATCCGGAAAAGATACGTAGTATCGCTGAGAGTCCTCGTCGAACTCCCACTGGAGCTCGTAATCGTCAACTGGAGCAGAAACACCTGGACCTGCATCTGGAGTTGTAGTATCTGTGAGACACAGGGACTCAGCAATCTCACACCCACGCGATCAAGACTATTTAAGCTCATAGGAATGGATAAGGCCAATATATGTGGAGCTGCAGCAAGCGACTAGCATATGTGGTGGCTAACTTATACGCAAAAGAGAGCGAGAAGAGAAGGCGAAGCACGAGCGAGAAGCTAAAGGAACATCCTGCGCAAGCATAACTCCAACACCGTGTCCACTTCCCGGACTCCGCCGAGAAGGGGCCATCACGGTAACACACACGGTTGATTCATTTTAATTAAGTTTAGTTCAAGTCATCTACAACCGGACATTAACAAATTCCCATCTGCCCATAACCGCGGGCACGGCTTTTGAAAGATCAATCCCTGCAGGGGAGTCCCAACTCAGCCCATGACAAGCTCTCACGGTCAACGAAGGAATAGACCTCCACCCGAGACACACCGATCAGACTCGGCAACCCGGTACAACAAGACAATTCGACAGGTTAAAACAAGACCAGCAACACTGCCCGAATGTGCCGACAAATCCCGATAGGAGCTGCACATATCTCTTTCTCAGGGCACACTCAGATGAGCGCTCCATACAACTAAAACCAAACCTCGAGTTTCCCCGAGGGGGCGCTGCACAGGACTCTAGTTTGGACCAACGCTCAGAGGAGCACTGGCCCGGGGGGGGGGGGTTAAAAATAAGATGACCTTCGGGCTCCGGAAACCCAAGGGAAAAAGAGGCTAGGTGGCAAATGGTAAAACCAATGTTGGGCATTGCTGGAAAAGCTTTAAACAAGGCGAACTATCAAGGGGTTCCCATTATAACCCAACCGCGTAAGGGACGCAACAATCCGGGAACATAACACCGATATGACGGAAACTAGGGCGGCAAGAGTGGAACAAAACACTAGGCGAGAGGCCGAGCCTTCCACCCTTTACCAAGTATATAGATGCATTAAGATAACATAGTAGTATAATGATATCCCAACTAGAAAATAAATGTTCCAACAAGGAACGGCTCCAATCTTCACCTGCAACTAACAACGCTATAAGAAGGGCTGAGCAAAGCGGTAACATAGCCAATCAACGGTTTGCTAGGACAATGGTGGGTTAGAGGATCGACATGGCAATTGGGAGGCTGACAAGCAAAAGGTAGGCATCATAGCAGTGGCAAAGCAAAAGAGCGAGCAAACTAGCATAACAAAGATAGTAGTGATTTCGAGGGTATGATCATCTTGCCTGCACAGTTGTCAGAGTTGACTGGATCCTCACAAGCAAACTCAACGGGCTCCTCGGTAGCGAACTCGTCTCCCGGCTCTACCCAACAAGACAAACAAGCAACAATGATACAATCAACCACGGGCAAGACCAAGCAATATGATGAAATGATGATATGCTATGCGGGATGCGATGCAGGATGCAAAATGCAAGATATGACATGAAATGCATGAACCTGGCATCAACTTGGAAAACCAAGTGTGCCACTGGATAGAGGGGATGAAATCGCTTGAAAACGATATAAAGATCATTGGAATCGGAGCTACGGTTTGGAAATGGCAAGCGTTTTAAGATATGACACCGGTCTGCGATTTACAGCAAGTAGGCATCTAAATGCAACGAAATGAACATGCTACAGCCACCAAACATGAAAAAAAAATACATGGCAGTGATGTACACAAGATGGTTGACAAAACACTAGCACTGAGTCATAGGCAAATTCATCCATTAAGAGGTTCAAACAAGCATGGCTAAAACGCAAATGCAAAACAGATTTCAGACTTAGTGAAATTAACACTAGTCTGAAATTTCAGATCACGATGCTCTCTTCGGAGCAGCAAAACAACATGATAGAAAACCTGAACATGACAAGTAAGAACATGGCATGGAGCTACTCAACAAGCTTAATAAAACACCCAAAGTGACCTGGGGCCAAAAGGGTTCACAAAATACTCTACCGAGCTCACGAACATAGCTCGAACACAATCAGTTTTCAGACTTAGTGAAAACTGAGACATGCTGAAATTTAACTCACGAAGGCACGTAAACGAGCTCGATGCACTCACTACGGTGCAAGTCATGGCAAGGAAAGCATATAACCAGCAAGAAGGCACAAAGTGCTAGCTACACATGGCAAGAACGAAGGCATAGCATGCATGGAACACTAACGGTAGCATCGGCAAAATCGCAAACAAGTTGACGATCTGCCCAGATTAACAACGAAGCAAAAGTTGAGCTCGATTGAGTCAACCTAGAGCACTCCACATCAGCAAACAAAGACATGGATGGATAGAGCATAACATAAATATCAAAACTCCCTTACTGATCATCCTCAAAAGAGGCACGGATCACTAGGAAACAAGCTGGACATATAGCATCATGAACTAAAATATCCCAGACTTAGTGAAAATCACTAAGTCCCTGAAATCTGCAATCTCAGGTACCTCTCTTCGCAAGCTTGCACAAGACAACACACACATCCTAAAAATGCATGGGTGCCACCTCTGGAAAGAAGACAAAATGCTTCACAATTCATCCCAAAGGGGCACAGGCATATCATGCACGAATTAAACATAGCAAAAATGACAAAAGTGCATGATGAACTAACGGATCTGCAATTTTAACTCACGAAGCCTCCTTCTAATAGCATTTTGGGTATCAAGATGACCTCAAATGCAAATGATGAAATGGAATGAAATGATGTACATGTCGAGGCGAAGATTTTGATATATCATATGCCCAAAACGGAGCTACGGTTGCGGAGATAACATCAGTGAAAGAATGCATAAAAATTAAGAGGGAGAGGGAAGAAAGTCAACCCTCAGTTTTAGATCTCAGATCTAGGGTTCGGGCACTGTAGCAGCCGGGCCGGGGCGCGCGCGACGAGGTTCGTCGGCGCCGGATCCGAGGCCGCCGGCGTAGGAGGAGGCGGTGGTCGGCGTCGAGGGGCGGCGAGGTGGCCGGCGGGGCCGACCGCGGGCGAAGGCGCGGCCACGGAGGCGCGGGCGCGCGGCGGGGCCCGGCGCGGCGGCGGCCGGTGCGGTGGCGGCGACGGCGCCGGTCCGGGGAGGCGAGCGGCGGGGAAGGAGGCGGCGCAGGCGTCGGGGTCGGGCGCGGGGAGCGGCGACGCGGAGACGGGCCGCGGGGGCCGGCCTCGGGCTCCCGGGCCTCGGCGGCGGCGATGTGGGCCTCGCCCACGTGGCGGCGCGGGACTCGCTGCGGCGGCGGGGCGGACACGTCCGGCCCGGCGCGGGGAAGATGGATCTGTTTTTTTTTTAAACTAGGGTTTCGGACGGGGGAAGAAGAGATCCGAATGGAGGGGGTATAAATAGGCATAGAGGGAGCTAGGAGAGTCCAAATGAGGTGCGGTTTTCGCCCACACGATCGTGATCGAACGCTCTAGGACATGGAGCAGAGTTTGGTGGGTTTTGGGCCAAATTTGGGGGGTGTTGGGCTGCAACACACACGAGGCCTTTTCGGTCCCTCGGTTAACCGTTGGAGTAGCAAACGAAGTCCAAATGATACGAAACTTGACAGGCGGTCTACCGGTAGTAAACCAAGGCCACTTGGCAAGTTTCGGACCAATCCGGAAATGTTTGAACCCCACACACGAAAGAAGACTAGAAATGACCACCGGAGGAGAACGAAGCGCCGGAATGCAAAACGGACAACGGGGAAAATGCTCGAATGCATGAGATGAACATGTATGCAAATGCAATGCACGTGATGACATGATAAGAGATGCACGAAAAAGAAAAACAACACACGGAGACAAAGACCCAACCCGAGAAATAAATATAACTTAGCGCCGGAGACGGCAAGAGTTGGATACAAATATGGGAATTATATCTGGGGCGTTACAATTTGCATCAAGGTATTTAGTAGCAAAGTAATATGATAATAGTGGTAACGGTAGCAAAAGTAATATTTTTTGTTTTATAGTGATTGTAGTAGTAGCAACGGAAAAGTAAATAAGCGAAGAACAATATGTCAAAAGCTCGTAGGCAATGGATCAGTGATGGATAATTATGTCGGATGCGATTCCTCATGCAATAGTTATAACCTAGGGTGACACAGAACTAGCTCCAGTTCATCAATGTAATGTAGGCATGTGTTCCGAATATAGTCATACGTGCTTATGGAAAATAACTTGCATGACATCTTTTGTCCTACCCTCCCGTGGCAGCGGGGTCCTATTGGAAACTAACGGATATTAAGGCCTCCTTTTAATAGAGTACCAGATCAAAGCATTAATACATAGTGAATACATGAACTCCTCAAACTACGGTCATCACCGGTAAGTACCCTGATTATTGTCATTTCGGGGTTAATGGATCATAACACATAATTGGTGACTACAGACTTGCAAGATAGGATCAAAAACTCACATATATTCATGAAAACATTATAGGTTCAGATCTGAATCATGGCACTCGGGCCCTAGTGACAAGCATTAATCATAGCAAAGTCATAGCAACATCAATCTCAGAACATAGTGGATACTAGCGATCAAACCCTAACAAAACTAACTCGATTACATGATAAATCTCATCCAACCCATCACCGTCCAGCAAGTCTACGATGGAATTACTCACGCACGGTGGTGAGCATCATGAAATTGGTGATGGAGGAAGGTTGATGATGACGATGGCGACGGATTCCCCTCTCCGGAGCCCCGAACGGAATCCAGATCAGCCCTTCCGAGAGAGATTAGGGCTTGGCGGCGGCTCCGTGTCGTAAAACGCGATGAATCCATCTCTTTGATTTTTTTTTCTCGCCGAACACGAATATATAGAGTCGGAGTTGAGGTCGGAGGAGCACCAGGGGCCCATGAGGCAGGGGGCGCGCCCAGGGGGTAGGCGCGCCCCACCCTCGTGGACAAGGTGTAGGCCCCCTGGCCTTGATTCTTTCGCCAGTATTTTTATATATTCCAAAAATAATCTCCGTTGATTTTCAGGTCATTCTGCTGAAAACAACGTCAGTCCGGGTTAGTTCCATTCAAATCATGCAAGTTAGAGTCCAAAACAAGGGCAAAAGTGTTTGGAAAAGTAGATACATTGGAGACGTATCAACTCCCCCAAGCTTAAACCTTTGCTTGTCCTCAAGCAATTCAGTTGACAAACTGAAAGTGATAAAGAAAAACTTTTACAAATTCCGTTTGCTCTTGTTGTTGTAAATATGTAAAGCCAGCATTCAAGTTTTCAGCAAATATTATGAACTAACCATATTCACAATAACATTTAGGTCTCACGTTTACTCATATCAATGGCATAATCAACTAGCGAGCAATAATAATAAATCTCGGATGACAACACTTTCTCAAAACAATCATAATATGATATAACAAGATGGTATCTCGCTAGCCCTTTCTGAGACCGCAAAACATAAATGCAGAGCACCTCTAAAGATCAAGGGCTGACTAGAAATTGTATTCATGGTAAAAGAGATCCAGTCAAGTCATACTCAATGTAAACTAATAATAATACATGCAAATGATAAAAGTGCTCTCCAACTGGTGCTTTTTAATAAGAGGATGATGACTCAACATAAAAGTAAATAGATAGGCCCTTCGCAGAGGGAAGCAGGAATTTGTAGAGGTGCCAGAGCTCGGTTTTGAAATAGAGATGAATAATATTTTGAGCGGTATACTTCCATTGTCAACATAACAACCGAGAGATCTCGATATCTTCCATGCTACACACATTATAGGCGGTTCCCAAGCAGAATGGTAAAGTTTATACTCCCCCGCCACCAACAAGCATCAATCCATGGCTTGCCCGAAACAACGGGTGCCTCCAACTAACAACAATCCTAGGGGAGTTTGTTTGCAATTATTTTGATTTGATTTGAGCATGGGACTGGACATCCCGGTGACCAGCCATTTTCTCGTGAGTGAGGAGCGGAGTCCACTCCTCTTGGGAATAGCCCGCCTAGCATTGAAGATACAGAGAGCCCTAGTTGATACATGAGCTATTCGAGCATACAAAACATAATTTCATTTGAAGGTTTATAGTTTGGCACATACAAATTTACTTGGAACGGCAGGTAGATACCGTATATAGGAAGGTATGGTGGACTCATATGGAATAACTTTTGGGGTTTATGGAGTTGGATGCACAAGCAGTATTCTCGCTTAGTACAAGTGAAGGCCAGAAGGAGACTGGGAAGCGGCCAGCTAGAGAGCGACAACAGTCATGAACATGCATTAAAATTAATCAACACCGAATGCAAGCATGAGTAGGATATAATTCACCATGAACATAAATATCATGGAGGCTATGTTGATTTTGTTTCAACTACATGCGTGAACATGTACCAAGTTAAGCCACTCGAATCGTTCAAAGGAGGATACCACCCTATCATACCACATCACAACCATTTTAATAGCATGTTGGCACGCAAGGTAAACCATTATAAACTCCTAGAAAATTAAGCATGGCATAAGCAACTATAATCTCTAATTGTCATTGCAAACATGTTTCATTCATAATAGGCTGAATCAGGAACGATGAACTAATCATATTTACAAAAACAAGAGAGGTCGAGTTCATACCAGCTTTTTTTATCTCAATCAGTTCATCATATATCGTCATTATTGCCTTTCACTTGCACGACCGAATAGTGTGGATAATAATAATAATAATAGTGCATGTGCATTGTACTAAGCTGGAATCTGCAAGCATTCAATACAAGGGAGAAGACAAGGTAATATGGGCTCTTTGTTAGATCAGTAATAATGCATATGAGAGCCACTCAACATTTTCATTAAGGTCTTCTCCTCTCGACCCCCAAAGAAAAAGAAAAAAACAAAAATATTTACACGGGAAAGCTCCCAACAAGCAAAAGAAGAATGAGAAATCTTTTTAGGTTTTCTTTTTAATTACTACTACTACAGGCATGAAAAGTAAACTAGCTAAAAGCTACAACTAATTTTTTTGTTTTTTCTTAAGGTTTTTCGAACACACACGAAGAAAGCTTAAAAACAAAATAAACTAGCATGGATGATACAATCAAAAAGTATGAGCACCGACAACTGGCATGAGTGTGTGAACATGAATGTAATGTCGGTGAGGAATACATACTCCCCCAAGCTTAGGCTTTTGTCCTAAGTTGGTCTATGGCCAAAGATCAAAGTTGTAGCTGGGGTCGTACTGAGGAGGGTCTTCGGGGTGCCACTGATTGGCGATCTCCTCCGGATCCCACTGATAAACAGACTAATGGTGAGGATCAGATAGTGGCTCCGGCTCTGGAGCTGATGTCAGGCTCTGGTATGCCTGAATGGCCTCCGGCAAAATAAGATACCTGCCTGAAAATATGTTAAACAAAGAGGGAGGAGGCAAGGTAATATTCTCAACGTGCTTATTATCAAACATCAGTCTATAGTTAAGCATCTTCTTCTTATTCTTAACAATAAAATCATGTGCTACCATGCTCTTATAATCTAGCAAAACATGAGGCACCAACTTTTCCTCTTTCTCATAATGCCTAATAGGTATGTTAAAGTGTGCAGCAAGGCGTGAGGCGAAGATGCTTCCCAAGATGGGACCCTTTGTATGGTTCAGATTTAACCGTTTAGCAACAATAGCGCCTAAACTGAAAGTGGTATCACGAAACAAAGCATGGCGCAAAATAACAATATCAAGGCACTAAGATTTCCGCAGTTTCCGCGACCAATTAAGCATCTACTAGTAAATATTGCAAAGTAACGTAGAACAGGAAAATGTATGCTAGTGATTCTTGCATCTCGGAAACTTTCCTCGTTTCCCCTACAGCAATTGTATCAATAAATCCCTCCACATCATTACGATGTGGTTCCTCTATGCTGCCCTCAAAGGGTATCCTACAAACCCGGCAAAAATCATAAAGCGACATCTCCTTATGCTTATCATATAAATAAAATTCCACCGAAGGTGGTGATCTCCTAGCATGGAAATGAAAATTTTGCACAAAAATATTGATGAGTAAGATATACTGTTCGCGCTGGTCGTGGAGGAAGTCGGTGACGCCTGCATTCTCAGCCAAATAATAAAAATCTTCATGAATCCCGGCTTCTCTCAAGAACTCATCACAAGGCCATTCACACGGCCGAACCTCCACAACACGAGGGAGATTATACTTCGACTTCTTATTCTCTTCACTTTGCTTATCCTTAGATTTTTGGATCGATGAGCCCCTCAAAAATCTCTTCATCTTTTTCTGATTTTTTTTGAAATTTTTAGTAACTTAAAATAAAAGTGAACCGAACTCAAAGCAACTACTCCTACAAGTGTCCAGAGGCTATATCATGCATTAGAACTACTTTTGACCATGATGACCCACAAGTATAGGGAATCTATCGTAGTCCTTTCGATAAGTAAGAGTGTTGAACCCAACGAGGAGCAGAAGGAAATGATAAGCGGTTTTCAGCAAGGTATTCTCTGCAAGCACTGAAATTGTCGGTAACAGATAGTTTTGTGATAAGGTAATTTGTAACGAGTAGCAAGTAATAAAAGTAAATAAGGTGCAGCAAGATGGCCCAATCCTTTTTGTAGCAAAGGACAAGTCTGGACAAACTCTTATATGACGCAAAGCTCTCCCGAGGACACATGGGAATTATCGTCAAGCTAGTTTTCATCACGTTCATATTATTCATGTTCGGTACTTTGATAATCTGATATGTGGGTGGATCGGTGCTTGGGCACTGTCCTTACTTGGACAAGCATCCCACTTATGATTAACCCCCATTGTAAGAATCCGCAACTACAACAGAAGTATTAAGGTAAACCTAACCATAGCATGAAACATATGGATCCAAATCATCCCCTTACGAAGCAACACATAAACTAGGGTTTAAGCTTCTGTCACTCTAGCAACCCATCATCTACTTATTACTTTCCAATGCCTCCCTCTAGGCCCAAACAATGGTGAAGTGTCATGTAGTCGACGTTCACATGACACCACTAGAGGGATGACAACATACATCTCATAAAAATATCAAACGAATACCAAATTCACATGACTACTAATAACAAGACTTCTCCCATGTTCTCGGAAACAAACGTAACTACTCACAAAGCATATTCATGTTCATAATCAGAGGGGTATTAATATGCATAATGGATCTGAACATATGATCTTCCGCCAAGTAAACCAAATAGCATCAACTACAAGGAGTAATCAACACTACTAGCAACCCATAAGTACCAATCTGAGGTTTGGATACAAAGATTGGATACAAGAGATGAACTAGGGCTTGAGATGAGATGGTGCTGGTGAAGATGTTGAAGGAGATTGACCCCCTCCCGATGAGAGGATTGTTGGTGATGATTCCCCTCTCCCAGAGGGAAGTTTCCCCGGCAGAACAGCTCCGCCAGAGCCCTAGATTGGTTCCGCCAAGGTTCCGCCTCGTGGCGGCGGAGTCTCGTCCCGA
This sequence comes from Triticum aestivum, assembly GCF_018294505.1. Classification (NCBI taxonomy): domain Eukaryota; kingdom Viridiplantae; phylum Streptophyta; class Magnoliopsida; order Poales; family Poaceae; genus Triticum; species Triticum aestivum. The sequence continues at coordinate 110,843,492 of NC_057794.1, read as the reverse complement.
AAGCTTGCTTATGATTTTTTTCCTCGACGAAAGGCTCCATATAGCAGAAGATGGGCATCGGAGGGCCACCAGGGGGCCTATGAGGCAGGGGCGCGCCCAGGGGGGTAGGGCGCGCCCCCACCCTCATGGCTGATGGGTGGCCCCCCTCTGGTACTTCTTGCGCTCAATATTTTTTATATATTCTGAAACGCGCTCACGTGAAGTTTCAGGACTTTTGGAGCTGTGCAGAATAGATCTCTAATATTTGCTCCTTTTCCAGCCCTGAATCCCAACTGTCGGCATTCTCCCTCTTCATGTAAACCTTGTAAAATAAGATAGAATAGGCATAAGTATTGTGACATAATGTGTAATAACAACCCATAATGCAATAAATATCGATATAAAAGCATGATGCAAAATGGACGTATCAGACCACATAAATTTGACATGCAAGCTCAAGAACAGGGTCACCTAAGCAGCAAAAATTTGCAATAAATAAAGCACTAGAACAAAGACTAAATGGACCATTGGAGGAGTCACATACCGAAGAACAATCCCCTAAAGCAGTTTTGTGAATGGAACTTTGAGCAAGGAGATCGAAAATGGCAGCAAGATGAGAAAGAACACGGGTTTGAGCTGGTGGGTGATTTTCCTGGAGCAAGATGAAGTGTGTGGGTGCAAGGATAAGTGGAGGGGACCCACGTGGGTTCCATGAGGCAGGGGGCACGCCTAGGGGGGTGACGGTGTCCTGGACTAGGGGGTACTCATCACATCGTCTCCCGGTTAGTTAGATTGAGCCGAGGACCCCCATGACCGTATACTCATGGGCCAGTTCGGACAGCTGCCGCATACAAGGAAGATTCCACAAGACTTGGTGGTCAAGACAAGGACTCCTCCCCCACCGGCGTATTCGGCTAGGACTCTTGTTATCCTAGGCCTCTGGTGCATTATATAAATCAGGCCAGGCTAGTCGATAGATATACAACAATCATACCATAGGCTAGCTTCTAGGGTTTAGCCTCTCCGATCTCGTGGTGGATCAACTCTTGTAATACTCATATCATCAAGATCAATCAAGCAGGAAGTAGGGTATTACCTCCATCCAGAGGGCCCGAACCTGGGTAAACATTGTGTCCCCCGCCTCCTGTTACCATCCACCTTAGACACACAATTCGGGACCCCCTACCCGAGATTTGCCGGTTTTGACACCGATATTGGTGCTTTCATTGAGAGTTCCGCTGTGTGATTGGCAAAAGGATCGATGGCTCGTCTGCAGATTAACTGCGATGCCGACATCTTCGTCACCGGCTCGACTGGTCACCTTGGCTTGACCGAGGACTGTGCCCTGCCTCTGATCATCATGTTCGGATGAGGGCCTTCATCAACACCAACTCCGATCTCTATCAAGATCATGGAGGAATCGTCCATGGAGCTCGGGGGCTCAACGTCAACATTGCCCTCGGGCGACCGTGCTGTTTTTCTGGACAGCGAACGCGTATCCGCCGCCACCGCCTCCTCGAGTGTCGTTTTAACGATCTCTTTGGTGGAATTGTGCGAAACCGAGTCTATAACAACCCTAGAAAATTTAGTCGAGTTCCGATGGAGGAATCTCTGACAATCTATGATATACCGGAGCCCTGTCAAATCTAGACGGGAATCTGGACGAGTTTAGGGCGTGGTCTCCAGAGCGAAGCTCGGAAGTCCATTGGAAGATTCAACCGTTCATCTGCTGCGGAATTCCCATATCTACCACCCCTCAAAATTTTAGCTCGATCCGACCGTCCAAACTCCGGGAAGCTTCTGATTAGTGCATCACTTCTCAGATCTGTTTCCTGCGCGAATACGGATCCTACCCGAATTCATGTTTCTTTATGAACGTGATATTTGATAACCTTTTTAAAAGGAATTTTCTTCTAAGGTATTGTGCGTTGTTTTTAACACACGCCCATAAAATTTTAATCCTCCTCTGAGGTAATGTTCGCCATCACACTGGTGTCAAACCAGTCCGGCAATATAGCTCCGCGACTGCCGACCTGCACTAGACATGTCGCCGCTTTTTAAGCCGTGCTCAACTTCTTCGGATCCTCACCTCGGCGATCCGAATAAGAGTTCGGAATCGCCAAGGATAAATCATCACCAACATCACCGCCGCACGGATTACACGGAGCAGGCACACCGGCATCGCCGCATGGTCACTTCATCAAACCAGCATTGGCCGCGTCACAAGTTATGACCTGGGTCAGCATGGCCACACTGTTGCTTCTTCGAGCCAGTGTCCATCACGCCGAACTACTTCAACACCTCGGCTGACATGGCAGCTACAAAAACTCCTCACCGGCCTGCTCCGTCACCTCGGCTAGACCGGGGACTTGACTATTTCTTCATCAACATACTCCAGTGACTTCGGCGTCACCAGCCGACCAGCTTCGTCGCGTTAGCTGGACCGAGGGCTTCGCCTCGGCAAGCCAACCTTTGCCAGCATCACCAGGCCATCGCTTTATCGCCCATCAGGCAATGGGTGTGCGGATAAATTCCCGATTTTGGGAGTCGCTTTTCTTCAGAATGCTACAACAAATAAACCAAGCGCTATTAATCCTAACAATTTTTGCTTGTTGGGTTTATTTTTCTTAAGGAATTACTACTCTGGTTTGTTCCACCATCTGTACACAGGTCTATCAAATGGCGGCCACATTAAAAACGGTCGCGTGGTGGTTCGGTCAGTTTCCATACATAGTTCGGCGAACGCCGCATCCGGAGCCTGGACCGCCCTGCAAATTCAGGCTTTGTCACGCCTTCACTGCGTCACGCTGACGCCCTGCATCGATATTGGCTTCGGCGCCAGGCCACATTTCTTTAAATAAATTATTTTTGCGTAAAGCAATTATGCAAGATTATATATATCTTATTATTATTTCCTAGATTGCACTATTTTATGTGTACAGGTAATCGATTTTGACTGTGTTAGGTGGTCACTACTTCGGAGTGCCGAACTCCTTGCTCGAACACCTCGGGCCTGGGGGCTGGGACCTTGGCCATGCCGAGGACTGCGAACCTTATCGGATCTATCATAGATCAATGGGCGTCTTCGTCCCGCCACAAGCCTGAATCACGTCATCAACACCGAGCACATTAACCAGCTAAGTTGCTTTCATGCTCAAGAACTTTTAGTTTTAAATTTTGTTCGGTTCGACCAAGCATTATACTTTTCGGCACAAAGTTGTTTGTGACAAAGTTCCTTGTCAAAACTTTGTTTGTGACGCGCATATTCCAATACCCTGTTTATTTGGGGGCTCCCTTGATGGAGCTTTTCCTCTTGCATATGATTATACTTGTACGGCTTCGTTCTTTGTTCGTGTATTACGCCAGAATATGCACCATATTGGCCTAAGCGATTGCAAGATGGGTTGCCTCGCTCCTGTGTTTACCCCTACATTCCCGATTGTTCGTCTAGGGAGTAAAGGGAGCACCTCTGCGATTGTTAGTTTGTTACTACCGGGTCATCCGAGTTAGTACCTCAGACTGGATGAAGCCGAAAGCTAGCAATCTTATTATTTTCAACTATGGTCGGCACACAACGAAACTCATGAGTACAAAAAATCTATTGCACAAGTCTCATAGTAATAATGAGCACCGAAGAAAGGTATCGGTGGGGGTACTATTTTCTTCGAAGATGCTTCTTACACTTCGTCAGTAATATAGCATAAGTTCCCTGAGCGCGCTTTGTCTGTTACAGCCTTATGGCCTGATTGCCTGGTCATCGGAAACACCGTCGATACTCTCAACAGGTGGAGTACATGACACTTTTCGGCCCTTGGCCGAAGAGGGAGAAGCCGACGGTCGGTTAAGACGCGTTTAAAGTTCGGGTGAACACAAATATGATATAAGTACTTCGGTACATACAATGATTATACATAAAATTCTTTTACCCAAGTCACTTGGGGGCTCTTAAAATTTATATGAGCTGTTTTATAGTAAATGTGTTTTCTTCTTGGTTGTTGCAAAGTCTTTTTCTACCACTCCTTTTTCGACTCGAGTTTAAGGTCAATAGCCGGATAGCCTGTCTTCTCTCTGAAAGCCGCTTGAGTTTAGTTTGCTAAACTGACCTCGGAGAAGTACTCTGCCTTTGGGATAAGGAGCTTGAAGCCGTAGGCTGACCCGCGTGAAGTCTTGAGATCGGATGTGTCATGTTAAAGCGCGACAGAAGCACAATTCTTTTTTCCAATTTTCGGATTGGTACAGAACACTTGATCTTGTTCGGACGTCATGTTTTTACTGACGTTTTTTGGTTTTCCAAGCTTTTGGCACTTTTAAACTATTTGTGTGTTTCCAGCACAAGTCTCGCAGTGCAGCGCCGGACATCTTTAGAGATTCGGCAAAACATTCTCGGGTATTGCTTTATATGCATCGGTTTCGAATTGTGTCTTTAGTCAATAGTTGGGTTGCCCAGCTCCCGTGCTTGCCTCCTACGTTCCGCTTTGTTCGGCTAGGTGTGCAAAGGGAGAACCACTGCGATTGTGCTTCCAACTCACATGGTTAAGCACCTCAGTGGAAAAAGCTGAAAACTAACTGTCACAATAAGCGTTAACTGGTCAGCGATCCGATGACTGTGTTAAATGACGGGCCATTCATAACATTGGCCGAAATGTTTACGGCTTGACCTCGACTGTCGCCGAACACTACCGGGGGCTAGTAGCTGGCCTCCCAGACTAAATCCTCAATATTTTTCTCTTACATTAGAGCCGAGGTTTCATGATCATGCTTAGCATGACAACCCAAAGAAAGGAACCGATAGCGGGACTATTTTCTTTGGAAGACATTTTTTATGTTAAACAGTAATATAACATATCTATCTGCGTACCTTTGTTTATAAAACCGTATGGCTAGATTGCCTTGTTTGTCGTAAATCTTTGCCCTCATAAAAGGCTTTATAAAGTAGGACAAACACTCCTCGGCTGCTGGCCGAGGAGGTGGAAGCCGATGGTGTGTCACCAAAGTTTTGTACAATGCGGATCCGAGCATTAACGACGTAAAGTACTTGGATACATAGAGTCATTACACATAATTTGTGATTTTATTACGGATATCGATCCTTAATTCGGCCACCCGTGCCCACATTAAGGCTCGGGGGCTACTAGGCTTCGTGCTTATCATTTACAAATATTAAAGGGGTACATCGATCCTCTGATCTGGTGTTGCCACCCGACCAGTGGCTCGGAGGCTACCGCATTGCATGTACAATGCAGAAAATTATAAGTGCAATACAGTTTCCGAGGAGATTATGATCCTCAAGTTGGTCGGCCGCACCCAACCCGAGTCTCGAGGACTGAGCACACTGCTTTTTATGTCCTGAAGTATTCTGCCGAGCTAGGACTTGATCCTCAAAACGATTTTGCAAATCAACCCGAGTCTCAGCGGCTACTGGGATCAGCGGTCTTACGTCATCCTTTAGGTGCATCTTGGGTTTTAAACTGATACACGCCTTGAAGGCTACTGGCTGTATATCTCGGCAAAGAATAAATTGCACGATTCAAAAATATTGACAAAAAATTGGCCCACAGTCGGGGTGGTGCACCACCTCGGAAGCAGTCCGGCATAAAGCTCGGGCGCCAGTGGCTGGCTCCATAGCAGGCATTTCCGACATTAAGCTCGGCTAAGCTCCTTCAAACTTTTTTGGAGCCAAGGTGATCTATGACACCTCGGATATAGTCCGGCGTTGAAGCTCGAATACATTCCGGTGTTGGAGCCCGGATGCAGTTTGGCGTTGGAGCTCGGCTGTAACAATACTCTTATGCAATCCGGCATTGGAGCTCGGATACATTCCGGCATTGGGGCTCGGAAGCAGCCTGGCGTTGGATCTCGGCTGCGAAAGATAAATCGGATGCAGTCCAACGATGGAGCTCAGACGCAAGAGGACACTGCCGCCCGAGAACAACTTCAAACCCGAGGTGTGGCATAAAAATAACAAGGCATTGATAAAGACCGGAAACTTAAAGGGGTTCCTCGGATACCCGACGTATAAACTCTTCGGATGCACGTTGGTGATCCTCAAGATCGAAGAAGATTTGTTGAACTAGTTTTCAAGACCGACGACCGAAGATGAAGAACAGTTCAGAAGAATCGAGGAGCGTCCCCAACTTGAAGACTGGTTCAGGGGGCTACTGACGGTGTACTCACCACGTCGTCTCCTGGTCATTCCGATTGGGCCGAGTACCCCATGGCCGTATGATACGTCTCCAACGTATCTATAATTTTTGATTGCTCCATGCTATATTATCTTCTGTTGTGGATGTTTATGGGCTTTATTATACACTTTTATATCATTTTTGGGACTAACCTATTAACCCAGAGCCCAGTGCCAGTTTCTGTTTTTACCTTGTTTTAGGGTTTCGAAGAAAAGGAAAACCGAACGGAGTCCAATTGACCTGAAACTTCACGGAACCCATTTTTGGAAGGAAAGAAGCCCATAAGACTTGAAGTGCACGTAAGGGAAGCTTCGAGGAGGCCACGAGGTAGGGGGGCGCGCCCTCCACCCTCGTGGTCCCCCTGACTTACTTCTTCCACCTATATATCTCCATATACCCTAAAAACATCCGGGAGCACAATAGATTGGGAGTTCCACCGCCAGAAGCCTCCGTAGCCACCGAAAGCCAATCTAGACCCGTTCCGGCACCCTACCGGAGGGGGCAATCCCTCTCCGGTGGCCATCTTCATCATCCCGGTGCTCTCCATGACGAGGAGGGAGTAGTTCTCCCTCGGGGCTGAGGGTATGTACCAGTAGCTATGTGTTTGATCTCTTTCTCTCTCTCTCTCTCTCTCTCTCTCTCTCTCTCTCTCTCTCTCTCTCTTTCTCTCATGTTCTTGATTTGGCAAGATCCTGATGTATCGCGAGCTTTGCTATTATAGTTGGATCTTATGTTTCTCCTCCCCCTCTACTCTCTTGTAATGAATTGAGTTTCCCCTTTGAAGTAATTTTATCGGATTGAGTCTTTAAAGATTTGAGAACACTTGATGTATGTCTTGCCGTGCGTATCTGTGGTGACAATGGGATACCACGTGATTCACTTGATGTATGTTTTGGTGATCAACTTGCGGGTTCCACCCATTTCCGAAATACTCCAATTTCCAGAGGCTCATTTGTCCGTAACCGGGGACGCGGCTAATCGATTAGGTTGTTACTCTGCAGAGTCTTGTGCACTTTACCCACAAGAATTGTTCCCTCCTTTATGTCCTCGCACTGCCTGGTGTTTGAAGACGGGATGAACGAAACAGGGTCTTCCGTAGAGTTTCTCTGAGCACTGCCGGTACCCATCCATGTCCTACCGTTCTTCTACATCTGCTGGCACCGTCCGTCCAGAGTCACGCCTAGGGTCAACCCAGCCAGAGCCCATAATGGCTTGCGACTGCACATGTAAGCTTCCGGTCAAAGGGTATCCATCCGTCTCTTCGTGGCTGGGTGAAGCTTTCCGCAAGATGTCATGGCGCTACTCCATGCATCCCGGCCATTCGCTGGTTCCTCCAGGGTGCCCGTCAACCGTCCTCCACCCAGTAGTGAATTTGAAGTCCATCTTGAGCTTGAAGTCATGGGGTTGTCATCATCTTGACTCTCACATCTCCCTATGAAACACTCAACCAACCCCGTCTACGAGCATAGCAAAATAAACTACATCGTCCCGGGCAATGGTAACAAGGGGAAGTGGGTTCATCCTACCTCATGATACTACTCAAGAACATAACTTAAAATTCTCCTACTGCATGCATGGTGGGGAGGAATAATTCTAATGCAACAAAATCATAGGTATTGTAAAACATGATCAAATAACTTGCCTGGCTGACGGTCTTCAAACGCTAGTGACTCGAGATAGCAAGCTTCGCACTCCGGAAATTCTATTGAGTCAAACAATAGCACAAATAAGTATTTCACTAATGACATATCAGCAAACTAAAGGAAAACACATAAGCACTCAAACCAAAATCAAAGAAAACTCGAGGAAAACAAAATCAAGGTTTCCATCACATCAAGCAACAACAAGGAAATAGTTTTAACCTACTAACACTTTTCTTTACAGATCCAAAACAATGGTTTTACTAACTAACATAGAGGAAAACATCATACAAGTTAGGTGCAAAAAGATTCAAACCAATATCTATTATAGAACTCCTGTTATACCTAAAACAAAACTATTAAAAAAAATAAAATAAAACTTTTATTTTGCTGTAAATAAATGTTCACTCTCTGTAACTACAGAAACTAATCTAAAATAAATTATAACATAGGAAAAATAAAATTTAAAAATAACTAGAACAGCAGAAACTAACAGCAAGCCAAAATAAACTAGAAAAGCTTGTTTTCGCATAAAAACTATTTTTACTAAAGACTAAAAATGCCCAAATAAATTCCTACTGCTAGACAAAGTCAAAACAAAGCAGTGACAAAAAGAATCACTAAAAAAATAATCCTAACTCAATTTATAGCAGAAAAACTAATCTGACTAAAACTAATATAAAACAATTTTTTTTAAAACCTAAACATGGCCGAATCTAATTTCTACAACAACTATAGGAAATTTGTAAACTAGAGAAAAAAGAATCAACTAAAAATATTAAATAACTTAAAAGATATAGATTTTACAAAACTGGAACTATTCTGTTAAAAACAGAAACGAACAAATAAAATAAAACACCTAGGCGCTAACGGGCCGAAACAGTGAGCGATCCGGAAACTAAACAACGCTCGGGCGTTGTATAAACTAAACCGTGCACGTGCTTAAAAGCAGAAAACCGACCGGTTCGATTTAACTAAACCAAAATAAAACCACCTAAACCGATCTAACCCGTAACTAAAGCCGACCTATATGAAACCATACCCCTTCGGAATCTAATCTAGGCCCTAGGTTTCAGACCGAACGGCGAGGGGAGGTGGCGGCTTACTGCGGCGGAGGTCGACGGTGACAGAGGGTGGCGGAGGTCGGCGTCGAGCGGGGCGGGGTCTCCGGTGGTCCGCGAGGGTGGCGAAGATGTCGGGCGGATGCGGCGGAGCTTGGGGAAGTCGGGGGCGGAGTTGTTGGAGCTCGGGGACGGCGCAGACGTCGAGTGCAAGGCGAAACAGAGCCCGGTGCTCTGCAGCTCCGGCGGGTGGCGGACGAGCTCGGGGTCGTCTCTGCTGTGGATAAGAGGGCCGCAGAACATGTCAAAAAATGGGCAACGGCGACGGAAGTACGTGGTTGAAAATTGGGATCGAGGGAGAGCTCACCGGAGTCGGAACGGGCGACGAACTGCGGCGGCAGCAGCGAGATGTGTTTGGCGAGGGCGCGAGCTGCGGTGGGTTTTGGGCTAGGGTTTTAGGGGGATCGAGAGAGGAGGGGCCTAGGTATTTATAGGACACCTTTCTTGGGGCAGGGGCGACTCGGGATCGTGATCCCGTTGAATTCGGACGCGGCGGCGGCGGCGAACGCGCTCTGGCGAGGGGAAAGAGAAGGGGTGGGGATGAGGGCGGGCCCCGCGGGTCAGTGGGAGAGGGAGAGAGGAGAGCGAGCGGGCGACCGAGGGGAGAGGGGTTCGGGCGTGCGCCGCGCTGGGGCAGGCCAGCTCGATTGTTGGTGGGCTGCGGCTCAGCGCTGCTGGGCCAGTTGGCCTGGCTGGCGCCTTGGACCCTTTTTTTTTGAAATACCAGAGAGAGAAAACTAATTATAGGTAAACCTATAATATTTTTATATAGGACATATATATATGAAAATTCTCAGGGGAATTAATCCTATAGCGTGGACATTTTTTAAGAGGCAAAACAGAAACAAAAAAAAACATTTCTGCAAACTCCAAATAAAATTCAAATTTGAATTCAAACCTTTTGGCAATATTCTCTTCTGGCATTTTTGGAGTGTCATGTTAGCTCCTCCTCATACTTTTTCTCAAGTATTTGTCAGGGATATTGAGGTAGATTTTTAAATGCCAAGCTGAATCCAAATTCAATAAAAAAATCAAAAGCCTCTGAAAATTTCCAAATGCCACTCAATTCAAACAAAATGCATAGATGCTTAACTAATAATTGTAAAACATTCCAAATTGAAAATTTGGGATGTTACAAACCTACCCACCTTAAGATGAATCTCGCCCTCGAGATTCGGGTTGGCTAGCAAATAGGTGCGGGTGGTCTCGGCGGAGATCTTCTTCTCGCTCCCAGGTGGCTTCCTCCTCGGAATGATGACTCCACAGAACCTTGCAAAACTTGATGATCTTGCTGCGGTAACTCTGTTCGCAGTCTCGAGAATCCTGACGGGTTTCTCCTCATAAGTCAGATCACTGTCGAGCTGTATGGCCTCTAGGGGCACTGTGTCTCTCAAAATAATATCGGCCATCTCAGCATGGCATTTCTTTAGCTGGGAAACATGGAAGACATTATGAACCCCTGACAATCCTTCCGGCAATTCCAGCTTGTATGCAACTTCTCCTCTGCGTTCGAGGATTTTGTAGGGGCCTATGAAACGGGGTGCTAACTTTCCTTTAACACCGAATCTCTTGATTCCACGAAGTGGGGACACACGGAGATAGGCTCGGTCTCCAACTTCATATGTTACCTCCTTGCGTTTACTGTCGGCATAACTCTTCTGTCTTGACTGGGCTATCTTGAGTCTATCTCGAATCAGTACTGGGGCTGTAACCAGATGTTTCTTAAACTCCTGAAAACTGGCTTCACAATCCTCGGTCCAAATGTACTTTGTTTCCTTTTTCAATAGCTCGGTCATGGGTTTAGCAATCTTGGAGAAATTCTCAATAAATCTCCTATAGTATCCTGCGAGTCCGAGAAAACTGCGGATCTCCTTGACTAAGGTGGGGGATTGCCAGTTGGTGACCGATTCAACCTTGGTGGGGTCGACTGCTATTCCTTCTCCTGAAATAACATGTCTGAGGAATCCGACTTCCTTCAACCAAAATTCACATTTGCTGAACTTGGCATATAACTGATGTTCTCGGAGTTTCTCCAGGACTAGACGCAAATGTTCCCTGTGCTCTTCCTCGCTCTTGGAGAAAACCAAGATGTCATCGATGAACACCACGACAAACTTGTCGAGATATTCCATAAATACCTTGTTCATCATGCTCATGAAATATGCAGGGGCATTAGTCAATCCGAATGACATGACGGTATACTCATATAAACCATACCTGGTGGTGAAGGCTGTTTTGGGTATATCCTATTCACGAATCTTCAGTCGATGATACCCTAATCGAAGATCGATCTTGGAAAATACTTTGGCCCCGACTAGCTGATCAAATAAACCATTAATCATCGGTAGAGGGTACTTATTCTTGATGGTCACGTCGTTCAATGAACGATAATCTATAACCATTCTCAGGGTTCCATCCTTCTTCTCTACCAAAATAACTGGCCCCCCCAAGGTGACGAACTTGGGCGAATATATCCTTTCTCCAATAATTCCTTGATTTGCTGCTTGATCTCTTCCAAATCATTCGGGGGCATCCGATAAGGTCTCTTGGATATTGGGGCTGTGCCAGGTAATAATTCGATCATAAATTCTATTTCTCTATCCGGTGGCATTCCTGGTAATTCTTCCGGAAATACATCCAGAAAATCTTGCACTACAGGCACTTCCTCCTGAACCACTCCCGTGAGGGAATTCACCCGCTTCTTTATCGGTGTGCGCCTGGATACATACTTGATCCTCTTCTGCTCCGGGGTGGTGAGCAAAATCGTCTTGCGGGCACAGTCGATGTTCCCTTCAAACTTCGTCAACCAGTCCATGCCTAGGATCACGTCCAATCCCTGGGATTCTAAGACTATGAGGTCTACGGGAAAATCATGATTTCCGATGCTGAGGGTTGAATGACAGCCTAAGCCTGCCATCATCTCTCCTCCTGGAGAAATGACTTGGATCGGGGATCTAAGGGTCCTAGTGGGCAACCCGTATTTTTCCACAACTACCCTTGATATGAATGAATGTGTTGCACCGGAATCAAAGAGTACCAATACTGGACGTGAATTTAATAAAAACTTACCAACCATAGTTTCTGGCTGATCATAGACGTCCTCCACGTCAATGTGATTCACCTGAGCACAAGGAAAAGGGTTGGGCTTCTTTGCTGAGCTTCCATTGTCGTTGCCGTTCCCATTCCTTTGCTTGGCCTCTGAACAATCGGTGGCGTAGTGTCCTGTCTTCTGGCACTTGAAACAAGTGATATGACTCAGATCCTTCTGAGTCAGAGCAGGACAGTGCTGGTTGCCGTTGCCTCCATTGCCTGACTTGGGGTTGTTGTCGTGGTTGCGATTGTTCCCATTCCCTCCATGGTTATGTCCTCCATGATTGTGTCCTCCATGGGTGTGATGGTTATGTCGTCCCGAGTATGGGGTATAGCGGGGCTTCTGCTGAGCTCCGGAGTTGTACTTTCCCTGGTTGTATTTCCGCTTGCGGCTTTCAATCTGTTGCAGCTTGCCTTCAAGTATAGTGGCCTTGTCTACCAGCTCCTGGTAGTTGTTGAAGGTAGCCACCATTAGCTGCATTACCAGCTCATCATTGAGTCCCTCAAGAAACTTCTCCTGTTTTGCGACATCTGTGGCCACGTCCTCTGGGGCATATCGAGATAACTTGTTGAACTCATCCACATACTGCCCCACAGTATGATTCCCCTGGCGTAAGTTGCGGAACTCACGCATCTTCAGACTCATGGCTCTAGCTGAGACATGCGTGGTGCGGAAAGCCCGCTGGAACTGATCCCATGTCATGGTGGCGACCGGATAAGTGGCGGTGTAGTTTTCCCACCAAGAGGCTGCAGGTCCATTCAGTTGATGTGTGGCAAAATGCACCTTCTCAGCATCTGTGCATCCAGCAGTTGTTAGATCCCTTCCGATCTTGTGGAGCCAATCATCAGCTACAATCGGCTCGGTGCTACTAGAGAACACCGGCGGATTCAGCCTTAGGAACCGGGTCAGGTTAACGACAGGGCGTGGTGGCGGTGGATTGTTGTTGTTGTTGCCTTGGTTTTGGATGAGCATTTGCATTAAGGCATTCTGCTGTTGAATCAACTGGGTGAGCTCCGGCGGGAAAGTGAAACCGGGGTCACGTCTCGGAGGCATCTGGTGTTATGGAGTGGATGAGAAATTAGAATAGAACAAGGGTCTAATGAGAAAATAGCACTACCCAAATGAATGCACAAACACAATCACACCAATCATTTATTCATTCAACTCAAGCAAGGTTCAAACTCGGATTACAAAATCTCACGACTAATCGGAAATAACGGCCTAACTGATCGACGAAAAATAAAAATAACATGGCGATCGACTAAATGTCTTCATCAATTATCCTTGCGTCCTCTGGTGCATCGTCCTCTGGTGCGGCGTCTCCTCTTGCGTCTTCCTTCGGTGGAGCTCTCTTCATAATCCTGGTCATTGCCCACGAGAGGTCCATCATCTCCACTCGGAAAAAGGTCTTCTCCCAGATCCGTCTTCTCCTCCAGTGTGGCAATATATTTCTTTCGGTCCTCGAGTCTTTCCATAAAATCCTTGACTTCATCCTCATGCTCATAGTGGGCTTCACGTGCTGCATCCTCTAGTTCAATTTCACGAAGATGCAACTTTTGGACCGTCTTCAAGCTCCTGCGCATCTGAATCTCTAGAGCCCTGATGTGAGCCTCCAAGTCTTGCACATATGAGCGGACGGAGTCGTCATCTATGGTGCGGATAATCTCTCCATCTGCAGTCCTGCGAGAAATCATGGTGTGGTCTGATCCAACAAGCTCGGTCCTGTATTCCTCCTGGATGTGTCCAAGTGCACTATGAACTGCTATGTCTCTCCCGAGTATCCAAGTGGGAGCAGTGAACTTGAAGTCAACGGGCGCTGAGAGGCTTCCAAAAGTTCTCCCTGGTATGTGCACCTTAATCCTATAACGACGGTCTTCTGGAAATGCCATGATAGGGGTCCCGGTGATAGATGGCAGAGCAATCTTCAATTCCTTGGTGATCTGGACCAGCCTCCTGCCAAAAAGCATTGTCTCATCTGGCTGGCAAAACTCCAGGAGCAGAACTGGGATGAACTTGACGGCCATCTAGAATGTTGAAATCAGAGAGAAGTCAGAAATGAACAGGGGAGAATTACAGAATGATAAGGACATAGAATAAAATAGTCTCTTCCTATGGCTTTCCGATCCTAGGGGTTACGTCCTACGGTCAGCGTGTGCTCTGAATACCATCTCTGTAGTGACCCGACCCAAAATCGGTCAAGTCTCTGTGTAGCTGTACCATCCCAAGATCATGCTGGCACACATAGTACATTGATGAAAAGATTCAAAGTTCAATCACACCTGAATTTATTACACGATTCTCATATCGAGTCTTTATTACAATAGAATAAATTCGGCCGAAGGCCAACTCATGAGAAATACATTAAACAAAGCTGCGGAAGCGTAGACGAACAGCGAGACCATCCGACTCCATAGGGCAATCGCCAAGCGTGGATCGTAGCCTCACTCCTGGTCGGAAAACTCCTCTGCAACATAAGACGTTGCAGCCGTGTAGGTCAGCATTTTGAATATGACGGCAAGTCATAGAGAGAACAACAATAAAATTTCTAACACTATATGCAATTTGGCTGTGGGGCTCTAAGTTTTATGTTTTTGCAAAAAAGCCAATTTTTTTCCTATAACAAAGGGCCTGCTTGCAATTACTACAAAATGTTGGTTGTTATTGAGATGGTTCCGCCAACCAATGTCTCATTCCCAATTATTAAATAACCCCTCAATTAATTTAGTTTGGTGTTGAGATTTCCGAAATACTCCAATTTCCAGAGGATCATTTGTCCGTAACTGGGGACACGGCTAATCGATTAGGTTGTTACTCTGCAGAGTCTTGTGCACTTTACCCGCAAGAATCGTTCCCTCCTTTATGTCCTCGCACTGCCTGGTGTTTGAAGACGGGATGAACGAAACAGGGTCTTCCGTAGAGTTTCTTGAAGGAAATATGCCCTAGAGGCAATAATAAAGTTATTATTTATTTCCTTATTTCATGATAAATGTTTATTATTCATGCTAGAATTGTATTAACCGGAAACATAATACATGTGTGAATACATAGACAAACAGAGTGTCACTAGTATGCCTCTACTTGACTAGCTCGTTAATCAAAGATGGTTATGTTTCCTAACCATGAACAAATAGTTGTTATTTGATTAACGGGATCACATCATTAGTTGAATGATCTAATTGACATGACCCATTCCATTAGCTTAGCACCCGATCGTTTAGTATGTTGCTATTGCTTTCTTCATGACTTATACATGTTCCTATGACTATGAGATTATGCAACTCCCATTTACCGGAGGAACACTTTGGGTGCTACCAAACGTCACAATGTAACTGGGTGATTATAAAGGAGCATTACAGGTGTCTCCAAAGGTACATGTTGGGTTGGCGTATTTCAAGATTAGGATTTGTCACTCCAATTGTCGGAGAGGTATCTCTGGGCCCTCTCGGTAATGCACATCACGTAAGCCTTGCAAGCATTACAACTAATATGTTGGTTGTGAGATGATGTATTACGGAACGAGTAAAGAGACTTGCCGGTAACGAGATTGAACTAGGTATTGGATACCGACGATTGAATCTCGGGCAAGTAACATACCGATGACAAAGGGAACAACGTATGTTGTTATGCGGTGTGACCGATAAAGATCTTCGTAGAATATGTAGGAGCCAATATGGGCATCCAGGTCCCGCTATTGGTTATTGACCGGAGATCTGTCTCAGTCATGTCTACATTGTTCTCGAACTGTAGGGTCCGCACGCTTAACGTTACGATGACAGGTATTATGAGTTTGTGCATTTTAATGTACCGAAGTTAGTTCAGAGTCCCGGATGTCATCACGGACATGACGAGGAGTCTCGAAATGGTCGACACATAAGGATTGATATATTGGATGACTATATTCGGACACCGGAAGGGTTCCGGAGAAGTATCGGATAAAACCGGAGCACCGGGGGGTTACCGGAACCCCCCGGGGGGTTAATGGGCCTCATGGGCCTAAAGTGGAGAAGAGGAAGGGGCTGCGAGGGCAGGCCGCGCGCCCCCTCTCCCCCTAGTCCGAATTGGACAAGGAGGAAGGGGCGGCGCCCCCCCTTTTCCTCTCTCCCCCCTCTCTCCTAATTGGACAAGGAAACGGGAGGGGAGTCCTACTCCCGGTAGGAGTAGGACTCCTCCTGCGCCCTCCTCTAGGCCGGCCGCACCCCCCTTGGATCCTTTATATATGGAGGCAGGGGGACACCCTAGGACACAAGTTGATCCTCGTGATCGTTCCTTAGCCGTGTGCGGTGCCCCCTGCCACCATATACCACCTCGGTCATATCGTTGTAGTGCTTAGGCGAAGCCCTGCGTCGGTGGAACATCATCATCGTCACCACGCCATTGTGCTGATGGAACTCATCCCCGAAGCTTTGCTGGATCGGAGCCCGGGGAGCGTTATCGAGCTGTACGTGTGCTAAGAACTCGGAGGTGCCGGAGTAACGGTGCTTGGATCGGTCGGATCGGGAAGAATACGTACGACTACTTCCTCTATGTTGTGTCAATGCTTACGTTGCGATCTACAAGGGTACATAGATCATACTCTCCCCTCTCGTTGCTATGCATCACCATGATCTTGCGTGTGCGTAGGAATTTTTTTGAAATTACTATGTTCCCCAACAGTGGTATCAGAGCCTAGGTTTTATGGTTTGATGTTATTTGCACGAGTAGAACACAAGTGAGTTGTGGGCGATATAAGTCATACTGCCTACTAGCATGTCATACTTTGGTTCGGCGGTATTGTCAGACGAGACGACCCGGACCAACATTGCGCGTACGCTTACGCGAGACCGGTTCTCCCGACGTGCTTTGCACATAGGTGGCTTGCGGGCGACTGTCTCTCCAACTTTAGTTGAACCAAGTGTGGCTACGCCCGGTCCTTGCGAAGGTTAAAACGGAGTCAAATTGACAAACTATCGTTGTGGTTTTGATGCGTAGGTAAGATTAGTTCTTGCTTAAGCCCGTAGCAGCCACGTAAAACTTGCAACAACAAAGTAGAGGACGTCTAACTTGTTTTTGCAGGGCATGTTGTGATGTGATATGGTCAAGACATGATGCTGATTTTATTGTATGAGATGATCATGTTTTGTAACCGAGTTATCGACAACTGGCAGGAGCCTTATGGTTGTCGTTTTATTGTATGCAATGCAATCGCGATGTAATGCTTTACTTTATCACTAAGCGGTAGCGATAGTCGTAGACGCACAAGCTTGGCAAGACGACAACGATG
Source organism: Triticum aestivum (assembly GCF_018294505.1). Lineage (NCBI taxonomy): Eukaryota > Viridiplantae > Streptophyta > Magnoliopsida > Poales > Poaceae > Triticum > Triticum aestivum. The sequence continues at coordinate 110,826,219 of NC_057794.1, read as the reverse complement.
CTACGATGGAGATCAAGGTGTCACGCCGGTGACGATGGTGATCACGAAGGTGCTTCGGAGATGGAGATCACAAGCACAAGATGATGATGGCAATATCATATCACTTATAATGATTGCATGTGATGTTTATCCTTTTATGCATCTTATCTTGCTTTGATTGACGGTAGCATTATAAGATGATCTCTCACTAAATTATCAAGAAGTGTTCTCCCTGAGTATGCACCATTGCGAAAGTTCTTCGTGCTGAGACACCACGTGATGATCGGGTGTGATAGGTTCTACGTTCAAATACAACGGGTGCAAAACAGTTGCACACGCGGAATACTCAGGTTATACTTGACGAGCCAAGCATATACAGATATGGCCTCGGAACACGGAGACCGAAAGGTCGAGCGTGAATCATATAGAAGATATGATCAACATAGTGATGTTCACCAATGAAACTACTCCATCTCACGTGATGATCGGTTATGGTTTAGTTGATTTGGATCACGTGATCACTTAGAAGATTAGAGGGATGTCTATCTAAGTGGGAGTTCTTAAGTAATATGATTAATTGAACTTAAATTTATCATGAACTTAGTCCCTGATAGTATCTTGCTTGTTTATGTTGATTGTAGATAGATGGCTCGTGTTGTTGTTCCGTTGAATTTTAATGCGTTCCTTGAGAAAACAAAGTTGAAAGATGATGGTAGCAATTACACGGACTGGGTCCGTAAATTGAGGATTATCCTCATTGCTGCACAGAAGAATTACGTCCTGGAAGCACCGCTGGGTGCCAGGCCTGCTGCTGGAGCAACACCGGATGTTATGAACGTCTGGCAAAGCAAAGCTGATGACTACTCGATAGTCAGTGTGCCATGCTTTATGGCTTAGAATCGGGACTTCAACGACGTTTTGGACGTCATGGAGCATATGAGATGTTCCAGGAGTTGAAGTTAATATTTCAAGCAAACGCCTGGATTGAGAGATATGAAGTCTCCAATAAGTTCTATAGCTGCAAGATGGAGGAGAACAGTTCTGTCAGTGAGCATATACTCAAAATGTCTGGGTATAATAATCACTTGATTCAATTGGGAGTTAATCTTCCAGATGATTGCGTCATTGACAGAATTCTCCAATCACTGCCACCAAGCTACAAGAGCTTCGTGATGAACTATAATATGCAAGGAATGAATAAGACTATTCCCGAGCTCTTCGCGATGCTGAAAGCTGCGGAGGTAGAAATCAAGAAGGAGCATCAAGTGTTGATGGTTAACAAGACCACTAGTTTCAAGAAAAAGGGCAAAGGAAAGAAGAAGGGGAACTTCAAAAAGAACGGCAAGCAAGTTGCTACTCAAGAGATGAAACCCAAACCTGGACCTAAGCCTGAAACTGAGTGCTTCTATTGCAAGCAGACTGGTCACTGGAAGCGGAACTGCCCCAAGTATTTTGCGGATAAGAAGGATGGCAAGGTGAACAAAGGTATATGTGATATACATGTTATTGATGTGTACCTTACTAATGCTCGCAGTAGCACCTGGGTATTTGATACTGGTTCTGTTGCTAATATTTGCAACTCGGAACAGGGACTACGGATTAAGCGAAGATTGGCTAAGGACGAGGTGACGATGCGTGTGGGAAACGGTTCCAAAGTCGATGTGATCGCGGTCGGCATGCTACCTCTACATCTACCTTCGGGATTAGTATTAGACCTAAATAATTGTTATTTGCTGCCATCATTGAGCATGGACATTATATCTGGATCTTGTTTGATGCGAGACGGTTATTCATTTAAATCAGAGAATAATGGTTGTTCTATTTATATGAGTAATATCTTTTATGGTCATGCACCCTTGAAGAGTGGTCTATTCTTGTTGAATCTCGATAGTAGTAACACACATATTCATAATGTTGAAGCCAAAAGATGCAGAGTTGATAATGATAGTGCAACTTATTTGTGGCACTGCCATTTGGGTCATATCGGTGTAAAACGCATGAAGAAACTCCATAATGATGGACTTTTGGAACCACTTGATTATGAATCACTTGGTACTTGCGAACCGTGCCTCATGTGCAAGATGACTAAAACGCCGTTCTCCGGTACTATGGAGAGAGCAACAGATTGGTTGGAAATCATACATACAGATGTATGTGGTCCGATGAATATTGAGGCTCGTGGCGGATATGTTATTTTCTCACCTTCACAGATGATCTAAGCAGATATGGGTATATCTACTTAATGAAACATAAGTCTGAAACGTTTGAAAAGTTCACAGAATTTCAGAGTGAAGTTGAAAATCATCGTAACAAGAAAATAAAGTTTCTACGATCTGATCGTGGAGGAGAATATTTGAGTTATGAGTTTGGTGTACATTTGAAAAATTGTGGAATAGTTTCGCAACTCACGCCACCTGGAACACCACAGCGTAATGGTGTGTCCGAACGTCGTAATCATACTTTACTTGATATGGTGCGATCTATGATGTCTCTTACTGATTTACTGCTATCATTTTGGGGATACGCTCTAGACGGCCGCATTCACGTTAAATAGGGCACCATCAAAATCCGTTGAGACGACGCCTTATGAACTGTGGTTTGGCAAGAAACCAAAGTTGTCGTTTCTGAAAGTTTGGGGCTGCGATGCTTATGTGAAAAAGCTTCAACCTGATAAGCTCGAACCCAAATCGGAGAAATGTGTCTTCATAGGATATCTAAAGGAGACTATTGGATACACCTTCTATCACAGATCCGAAGGCAAGACTTTTGTTGCTAAATTCGGAAACTTTCTAGAGAAGGAGTTTCTCTCGAAAGAAGTGAGTGGGAGGAAAGTAGAACTTGATGAGGTAAGTGTACCTGCTCCCTTATTGGAAAGTAGTACCACACCTACACCAATTAGTGAGGAAGCTAATGATGATGATCATGAAACTTTAGATCAAGATACTACTGAACCTCGTAGATCAACCAGAGTGAGATCCGCGCTAGAGTGGTACGGTAATCCCGTTCTGGAAGTCATGATACTAGATCATGATGAACCTACAAACTATGAAGAAGCAATGGTGAGCCCAGATTCCGCAAAATGGCTTGAAGCCATGAAATCTGAGATGGGATCCATGTATGAGAACAAAGTATGGACTTTGGTTGACTTGCCCGATGATCGGCAAGCAATTGAGAATAAATGGATCTTCAAGAAGAAGACTGACGCTGACGGTAATATTACTGTCTACAAAGCTCGACTTGTCGCAAAAGGTTTTCGACAAGTTCAAGGGATTGACTACGATGAGACCTTCTCACCCGTAGCGATGCTTAAGTCTGTCCGAATCATGTTAGCAATTGCCGCATTTTATGATTATGAAATTTGGCAGATGGATGTCAAAACTGCATTCCTGAATGGATTTCTGGAAGAAGAGTTGTATATGATGCAACCAGAAGGTTTTGTCGATCCAAAGGGAGCTAACAAAGTGTGCAAGCTCCAGCGATCCATTTATGGACTGGTGCAAGCCTCTCGGAGTTGGAATAAACGTTTTGATAGTGTGATCAAAGCATTTGGTTTTATACAGACTTTTGGAGAAGCCTGTATTTACAAGAAAGTGAGTGGGAGCTCTGTAGCATTTCTGATATTATATGTAGATGACATATTACTGATTGAAATGATATAGAATTTCTGGATAGCATAAAGGGATACTTGAATAAGAGTTTTTCAATGAAAGACCTCGGTGAAGCTGCTTACATATTAGGCATTAAGATCTATAGAGATAGATCAAGACGCCTAATTGGACTTTCACAAAGCACATACCTTGACAAAGTTTTGAAGAAGTTCAAAATGGATCAAGCAAAGAAAGGGTTCTTGCCTGTATTGCAAGGTGTGAAGTTGAGTAAGACTCAATGCCCGACCACTGCAGAAGATAGAGAGAAAATGAAAGATGTTCCCTATGCTTCAGCCATAGGCTCTATCATGTATGCAATGCTGTGTACCAGACCTGATGTGTGCCTTGCTATAAGTTTAGCAGGGAGGTACCAAAGTAATCCAGGAATGGATCACTGGACAGCGGTCAAGAACATCCTGAAGTACCTGAAAAGGACTAAGGATATGTTTCTCGTATATGGGGGTGACAAAGAGCTCATCGTAAAAGGTTACGTTGATGCAAGCTTTGACACTGATCCGGACGATTCTAAATCGCAAACCGGATACGTGTTTACATTAAACGGTGGAGCTGTCAGTTGGTGCAGTTCTAAGCAAAGCGTCGTAGCGGGATCTACATGTGAAGCGGAGTACATAGCTGCTTCGGAAGCAGCAAATGAAGGAGTCTGGATGAAGGAGTTCATATCCGATCTAGGTATCATACCTAGTGCATCGGGTCCAATGAAAATCTTTTGTGACAATACTGGTGCAATTGCCTTGGCAAAGGAATCCAGATTTCACAAGAGAACCAAGCACATCAAGAGACGCTTCAATTCCATCCGGGATCTAGTCCAGGTGGGAGACATAGAGATTTGCAAGATACATACGGATCTGAATGTTGCAGACCCGTTGACTAAGCCTCTTCCACGAGCAAAACATGATCAGCACCAAGGCTCCATGGGTGTTAGAATCATTACTGTGTAATCTAGATTATTGACTCTAGTGCAAGTGGGAGACTGAAGGAAATATGCCCTAGAGGCAATAATAAAGTTATTATTTATTTCCTTATTTCATGATAAATGTTTATTATTCATGCTAGAATTGTATTAACCGGAAACATAATACATGTGTGAATACATAGACAAACAGAGTGTCACTAGTATGCCTCTACTTGACTAGCTCGTTAATCAAAGATGGTTATGTTTCCTAACCATGAACAAATAGTTGTTATTTGATTAACGGGATCACATCATTAGTTGAATGATCTGATTGACATGACCCATTCCATTAGCTTAGCACCCGATCGTTTAGTATGTTGCTATTGCTTTCTTCATGACTTATACATGTTCCTATGACTATGAGATTATGCAACTCCCGTTTACCGGAGGAACACTTTGGGTGCTACCAAACGTCACAACGTAACAGGGTGATTATAAAGGAGCATTACAGGTGTCTCCAAAGGTACATGTTGGGTTGGCGTATTTCGAGATTAGGATTTGTCACTCCGATTGTCGGAGAGGTATCTCTGGGCCCTCTCGGTAATGCACATCACATAAGCCTTGCAAGCATTACAACTAATATGTTGGTTGTGAGATGATGTATTACGGAACGAGTAAAGAGACTTGCCGGTAACGAGATTGAACTAGGTATTGGATACCGACGATCGAATCTCGGGCAAGTAACATACCGATGACAAAGGGAACAACGTATGTTGTTATGCGGTCTGACCGATAAAGATCTTCGTAGAATATGTAGGAGCCAATATGGGCATCCAGGTCCCGCTATTGGTTATTGACCGGAGATCTGTCTCAGTCATGTCTACATTGTTCTCGAACCGTAGGGTCCGCACGCTTAACATTACGATGACCGTTATTATGAGTTTGTGCATTTTGATGTACCGAAGTTAGTTCGGAGTCCCAGATGTGACCACGGACATGACGAGGAGTCTCGAAATGGTCGAGACATAAAGATTGATATATTGGATGACTATATTCGGACACCGGAAGGGTTCCGGAGAAGTATCGGATAAAACCGGAGCACCGGGGGGTTACCGGAACCCCCCGGGGGGTTAATGGGCCTCATGGACCTAAAGTGGAGAAGAGGAAGGGGCTGCCAGGGCAGGCCGCGCACCCCCTCTCCCCCTAGTCCGAATTGGACAAGGAGGGAGGGGCGGCGCCCCCCCTTTTCCTCTCTCCCCCTCTCTCCTAATTGGACAAGGAAACGGGAGGGGAGTCCGACTCCCGGTAGGAGTAGGACTCCTCCTGCGCCCTCCTCTAGGCCGGCCGCACCCCCCCTTGGATCCTTTATATACGGAGGCAGGGGACACTCTAGGACACACAAGTTGATCCTCGTGATCGTTCCTTAGCCGTGTGCGGTGCCCCTGCCACCATATACCACCTCGGTCATATCGTTGTAGTGCTTAGGCGAAGCCCTGTGTCGGTGGAACATCATCATCGTCACCACGCCGTTGTGCTGACGGAACTCATCCCCAAAGCTTTGCTGGATCGGAGCCCGGGGAGCGTCATCGAGCTGTACGTGTGCTAAGAACTCGGAGGTGCCGGAGTAACGGTGCTTGGATCGGTCGGATCGGGAAGAAGACGTACGACTACTTCCTCTACGTTGTGTCAACGCTTCCGTTGCGATCTACAAGGGTACGTAGATCATACTCTCCCCTCTCGTTGCTATGCATCACCATGATCTTGCATGTGCGTAGGAATTTTTTTGAAATTACTGCGTTCCCCAACATTTCTCTGAGCACTGCCGGTACCCATCCATGTCCTACCGTTCTTCTACATCTGCTGGCACCGTCCGTCCAGAGTCACGCCTAGGGTCAACCCAGCCAGAGCCCATAATGGCTTGCGGTTGCACAGGTAAGCTTCCGGTTAAAGGGTATCCATCCGTCTCTTCGTGGCTGGGTGAAGCTTTCCGCAAGATGTCATGGCGCTCCTCCATGCATCCCGGCCATCCGCTGGTTCCTCCAGGGTGCCCGTCAACCGTCCTCCACCCAGTAGTGAATTTGAAGTCCATCTTGAGCTTGAAGTCATGGGGTTGTCATCATCTTGACTCTCACATCTCCCTATGAAACACTCAACCAACCCCGTCTACGAGCATAGCAAAATAAACTACATCGTCCCGGGCAATGGTAACAAGGGGAAGTGGGTTCATCCTACCTCATGATACTACTGCATGCATGGTGGGGAGGAATAATTCTAATGCAACAAAATCATAGGTATTGTAAAACATGATCAAATAACTTGCCTGGCTGACGGTCTTCAAATGCTAGTGACTCGAGATAGCAAGCTTCGCACTACGGAAATTCTATCGAGTCAAACAATAGCATAAATAAGTATTTCACTAATGACATATTAGCAAACTAAAGGAAAACACACAAGCATTCAAACCAAAATCAAAGAAAACTCGAGGAAAACAAAATCAAGGTTTCCATCACATCAAGCAACAACAAGGAAATAGTTTTAACCTACTAACACTTTTCTTTACAGATCCAAAACAATGGTTTTACTAACTAACATAGAGGAAAACAGCATACAAGTTAGGTGCAAAAAGATTCAAACCAATATCTATTATAGAACTCCTGTTATACCTAAAACAAAACTATTAAGAAAATAAAATAAAACTTTTATTTTGCTGTAATTAAATGTTCACTCTCTGTAACTACAGAAACTAATCTAAAATAAATTATAACATAGGAAAAATAAAATTTAAAAATAACTAGAACAGCAGAAACTAACAGCAAGCTAAAATAAACTAGAAAAGCTTGTTTTTGCATAAAAACTATTTTTACTAAAGACTAAAAATGCCCAAATAAATTCCTACTCCTAGACAAAGTCAAAACAAAGCAGTAACAAAAAGAATCACTAAAAAAATAATCCTAACTCAATTTATAGCAGAAAAACTAATCTGACTAAAACTAATATAAAACAATTTTTTTAAAAACCTAAACATGACCGAATCTAATTTCTACAGCAACTATAGGAAATTTGTAAACTAGAGAAAAAAGAATCAACTAAAAATATTAAATAACTTAAAAGATATAGATTTTACAAAACTGGAACTATTCTATTAAAAACAGAAACGAACAAATAAAATAAAACACCTAGGCGCTAACGGGCCGAAACAGTGAGCGATCCGGAAACTAAACAACGCTCGGGCTTTGTCTAAACTAAACCGTGCACGCGCTTAAAAGCAGATAACCGACCGGTTCGATTTAACTAAACCCGGTAACTAAACCAAAATAAAACCACCTAAACCGATCTAACCCGTAACTAAAACCGACCTATATGAAACCATACCCCTTCGGAATCTAATCTAGGCCCTAGGTTTCAGATCGAACGGCGAGGGGAGGTGGCGGCTTACTACGGCGGAGGTCGACGACGACAGAGGGTGGCGGAGGTCGGCGTCGAGCGGGGCGGGGTCTCCGGCGGTCGGCGAGGGGGGGGGGCGAAGATGTCGGGCGGATGCGGCGGAGCTTGGGGAAGTCGGGGGCGGAGTTGTTGGAGCTCGGGAACGGCGCAGACGTCGAGTGCGAGGCGAAACAGAGCCCGGTGCTCTGCAGCTCCGGCGGGTGGCGGACGAGCTCGGGGTCGTCTCTGCTGTGGATAAGAGGGCCGCAGAACATGTCAAAAAAATGGGCAACGGCGACGGAAGTACGTGGTTGAAAATTGGGATCGAGGGAGAGCTCACCGGAGTCGAAACGGGCGGCGAACTGCGGCGGCAGCAGCGAGATGCGTTTGGCGAGGGCACAAGCTGCGGTGGGTTTTGGGCTAGGGTTTTAGGGGGATCGAGAGAGGAGGGACCTAGGTATTTATAGGACACCTTTCTTGGGGCAGGGGCGACTCGGGATCGTGATCCCGTTGAATTCGGACGCGGCGGCGGCGTCCAACATGCTCTGGCGCGGCATAGCGTGGGCGAGGGGAAAGAGAAGGGGTGGGGATGAGGGCAGGCCCCGCGGGTCAGTGGGAGAGGGAGAGAGGAGAGCGAGCGGGCGACCGAGGGGAGAGGGGTTCGGGCGTGCGCTGCGCTGGGGCAGGCCAGCTCGGTTGTTGGTGGGCTGCGGCTCAGCGCTGCTGGGCCGGTTGGCCTGGCTGGCGCCTTGGACCCTTTTTTTTGAAATACCACAGAGAGAGAAAACTAATTATAGGTAAACCTATAATATTTTTATATAGGACATATATATATCAAAATTCTCAGGGGAATTAATCCTATAGCGTGGACATTTTTAAAGAGGCAAAACAGAAACTAAAAAAACATTTTCTGCAAACTCCAAATAAAATTCAAATTTGAATTCAAACCTTTTGGCAATATTCTCTTCTGACATTTTTGGAGTGTCATGTTAGCTCCTCTCATACTTTTTCTCAAGTATTTGTCAGGATATTGAGGTAGATTTTTAAATGCCAAGATGAATCCAAATTCAATAAAAAAATCAAAAGCCTCTGAAAATTTCCAAATGCCACTCAATTCAAACAAAATGCATAGATGCTTAACTAATAATTATAAAACATTCCAAATTGAAAATTTGGGATGTTACAAACCTACCCACCTTAAGATGAATCTCGCCCTCAAGATTCGGGTTGGCTAGCAAATAGGTGCGGGTGGTCTCGGCGGAGATCTTCTTCTCGCTCCCAGGTGGCTTCCTTCTCGGAATGATGACTCCACAGAACCTTGCAAAACTTGATGATCTTGCTGTGGGTAACTCTGTTCGCAGTCTCGAGAATCCTGATGGGTTTCTCCTCATAAGTCAGATCACTATCGAGCTGTATGGCCTCTAGGGGGACTGTGTCTCTCAAAATAATCGGCCATCTTAGCATGGCATTTCTTCAGCTGGGAAACATGGAAGACATTATGAACCCCTGACAATCCTTCCGGCAATTCCAGCTTGTATGCAACTTCTCCTCTGCGTTCGAGGATTTTGTAGGGGCCTATGAAACGGGGTGCTAACTTTCCTTTAACACCGAATCTCTTGATTCCACGAAGTGGGGACACACAGAGATAGGCTCGGTCTCCAACTTCATACGTTACCTCCTTGCGTTTACTGTCGGCATAACTCTTCTGTCTTGACTGGGCTATCTTGAGTCTATCTCGAATCAGTTTGACCTTCTCTTCGGAGTCTTTGATAAGATCGGGACCAAAAAGCTTTCGGTCTCCAACACCATCCCACAACAATGGTGTTCTGCACCTCCTTCCGTATAGAGCTTCGAAAGGGGCCATCTTCAAACTGGTCTGATAGCTGTTGTTGTACGAGAACTCTGCGTATGGCAGATTGTCATCCCAGCTAGACCCATAGTCTAGCGCACAGGCTCTCAACATGTCCTCCAGAATCTGGTTGACTCTCTCGGTGTGTCCATCTGTCTGCGGATGAAAAGTTGTACTGAACTCCAGCCTCGTACCCAAAGTTTCATGCAACTGATTCCAAAACTTTGAGGTAAATTGTGTTCCTCTATCTGACACGATACTCCTTGGAACTCCATGCAGACATACGATCCTGGTCATGTATATCTTGGCTAACTTAGCGCTGGTATATGTAGTCTTTACGGGAATGAAATGAGCTACCTTAGTCAAGCGATCAACCACTACCCAGATGGAATCATAACCTGAACGGGTCCTGGGTAATCCTGTGATAAAATCCATTCCATGTTTTTCCCATTTCCACTCGGGAATCGGCAGTGGTTGAAGTAACCCTGCCGGCTTCTGATGCTCAGCCTTTACTCGCTGACAAACATCGCATACTGCTACGTACTCAGCAATATCCTTCTTCATACCTGTCCACCAAAAACTTTCCTTCAAATCCAGATACATTTTGGTGTTGCCTGGGTGAATTGAGTACGGTGAATCATGGGCCTCCTGAAGAATTAACTTCCTGACCTCTGGGTCATTGGGCACATATATGCGATCCTCAAACCATAAAGTTCCATGTTCATCCTCACGGAAACCTTTAGCCTTTTCGTTACTCATCTTTTCCTTTATCTCCGCAATTTCCTTGTCCGTCTTCTGGGCCTCACGGATCTTTTCGGTCAGAGTGGACTGAATATCCAAGGTGGCAACAAATCCTCTTGGTACTATTTCCAATCGGAGATCTCTGAGACTGTCAGCTAAATTCTGAGGTAATCCTCCAGCTATGAGGGTGTTCACATGGCTTTTACGGCTCAAGGCATCTGCTACAACATTTGCTTTCCCTGGGTGGTAATGCAATCTCATATCATAGTCCTTGATCAATTCAAGCCATCTCCTTTGTCTGAGGTTCAACTCCTTCTGCGTGAAGATGTACTTCAAGCTCTTATGATCCGTGTAAACATCACAACTATTTCCGACAAGGAAATGTCTCCACGTCTTGAGTGCATGCACTACGGCTGCTAACTCCAAATCGTGCGTGGCATAATTCATCTCATGAGGTCGTAGCTGTCTGGAGGTATAAGCTACAACTTTTCCTTCCTGCATGAGCACTCCTTCGAGCCCTTGACGAGAAGCGTCACAATACACCTGGTAGTCCTTGTGTATGTCCGGCAAAATGAGTACTGGGGCTGTAACCAGACGTTTCTTCAACTCCTGAAAACTGGCTTCACAATCCTTGGTCCAAATGTACTTTGTTTCCTTCTTCAACAGCTCGGTCATGGGTTTAGCAATCTTGGAGAAATTCTCAATAAATCTCCGATAGTATCCTGCGAGTCCGAGAAAACTGCGGATCTCCTTGACTGAGGTGGGGGATTGCCAGTTGGTGACCGATTCAACCTTGGTGGGGTCGACTGCTATTCCTTCTCCTGAAATAACATGTCCGAGGAATCCGACTTCCTTCAACCAAAATTCACATTTGCTGAACTTGGCATATAATTGATGTTCTCGGAGTTTCTCCAGGACTAGACGCAAATGTTCCTTGTTCTCTTCCTTGCTCTTGGAGAAAACCAAGATGTCATCGATGAACACCACGACAAACTTGTCCAGATATTCCATAAATACCTTGTTCATCATGCTCATGAAATATGCAGGGGCATTAGTCAATCCGAATGACATGACGGTATACTCATATAAACCATACCTGGTGGTGAAGGCTGTTTTGGGTATATCCTGTTCACGAATCCTCAGCTGATGATACCCTGATCGAAGATCGATCTTGGAAAATACTTTGGCCCCGACTAGCTGATCAAATAAATCATTAATCATCGGTAGAGGGTACTTATTCTTGATGGTCACGTCGTTCAATGAATGATAATCTACAACCATTCTCAGGGTTCCATCCTTCTTCTCTACCAAAAGAACTGGGGCCCCCCAAGGTGACGAACTTGGGCGAATATATCCTTTCTCCAATAATTCCTTGATCTGCTGCTTGATCTCTTCCAAATCATTCGGGGGCATCCGATAAGGTCTCTTGGATATTGGGGCTGTGCCAGGTAATAATTCGATCATAAATTCTATTTCTCTATCCAGTGTCATTCCTGTTAATTCTTCCGGAAATACATCCGGAAAATCTTGCACTACAGGCACTTCCTCCTGAACCACTCCCGTGAGGGAATTCACCCGCTTCTTTATCGGTGTGCGCCTGGATACATACTTGATCCTCTTCTGCTCCGGGGTGGTGAGCAAAGTCGTCTTGCGGGCACAGTCGATGTTCCCTTCAAACTTCGTCAACCAGTCCATGCCTAGGATCACGTCCAATCCCTGGGATTCTAAGACTATGAGGTCTATGGGAAAATCATGATTTCCGATGCTGAGGGTTGAATGACAGCCTAAGCCTGCCATCATCTCTCCTCCTGGAGAAATGACTTGGATCGGGGTTCTAAGGGTCCTAGTGGGCAACCCGTATTTTTCCACAACTACCCTTGATATGAATGAATGTGTTGCACTGGAATCAAAGAGTACCAATAGTGGACGTGAATTTAATAAAAACTTACCAACCACAGTTTCTGGCTGATCATAGACGTCCTCCACGTCAATGTGGTTCACCTGAGCACGAGGAAAAGGGTTGGGCTTCTTTGCTGAGCTTCCATTGCCGTTGCCGTTCCCATTCCTCTGCTTGGCCTCTGAACAATCCGTGGCGTAGTGTCCTGTCTTCTGGCACTTGAAACAGGTGATATGACTCAGATCCTTCTGAGTCGGAGCAGGACGGTGCTGGTTGCCGTTACCTCCATTGCCTGACTTGGGGTTTTTGTCGTGGTTGCGATTGTTCCCATTCCCTCCATGGTTATGTCCTCCATGATTGTGTCCTCCATGGGTGTGATGGTTATGTCCTCCCGAGTATGGGGTATAGTGGGGCTTCTGCTGAGCTCCGGAGTTGTACTTTCCCTGGTTGTATTTCCGCTTGCGGCTTTCAATCTGTTGCTGCTTGCCTTCAAGTATAGTGGCCTTGTCTACCAGCTCCTGGTAGTTGTTGAAGGTAGCCACCATTAGCTGCATTCCCAGCTCATCATTGAGTCCCTCAAGAAACTTCTCCTGTTTTGCGGCATCTATGGCCACGTCATCTGGGGCATATCGAGATAACTTGTTGAACTCATCCACATACTGCCCCACAGTACGATTCCCCTGGCGTAAGTTGCGGAACTCATGCTTCTTCAGACTCATGGATCCAGCTGAGACATGCGCGGTGCGAAAAGCCCGCTGGAACTGATCCCATGTCATGGTGGCGACCGGATAAGTGGCGGTGTAGTTTTCCCACCAAGAGGCTGCAGGTCCATTCAGTTGATGTGCGGCAAAATGCACCTTCTCAGCATCTGTGCATCCAGCAGTTGTTAGATCCCTTCCGATCTTGCGGAGCCAATCATCAGCTACAATGGGCTCGGTGCTACTAGATAACACCGGCGGATTCAGCCTTAGGAACCGGGTCAGGTTATCGACAGGGGGTGGTGGCGGTGGATTGTTGTTGTTGTTGCCTTGGTTTTGGTTGAGCATTTGCATTAAGGCATTCTGCTGTTGAATCAACTGGGTGAGCTCCGGCGGGAAAGTGAAACCGGGGTCACGTCTCGGAGGCATCTGGTGTTATGGAGTGGATGAGAAATTAGAATAGAACAAGGGTCTAATGAGAAAATAGCACTACCCAAATGAATGCACAAACACAATCACACCAATCATTTATTCATTCAACTCAAGCAAGGTTCAAACTCGGATTACAAAATCTCACGACTAATCGGAAATAACGGCCTAACTGATCGACGAAAAATAAAAATAACATGGCGATCGACTAAATGTCTTCATCAATTATCCCTGCGTCCTCTGGTGCATCGTCCTCTGGTGCGGCGTCTCCTCTTGCGTCTTCCTTCGGTGGAGCTCTCTTCATAATCCTGGTCATTGCCCACGAGAGGTCCATCATCTCCACTCGGAAAAAGGTCTTCTCCCAGATCCGTCTTCTCCTCCAGTGTGGCAATATATTTCTTTCGGTCCTCGAGTCTTTCCATAAAATCCTTGACTTCATCCTCATGCTCATAGTGGGCTTCACGTGCTGCATCCTCTAGTTCAATTTCACGAAGATGCAACTTTTGGACCGTCTTCAAGCTCCTGCGCATCTGAATCTCTAGACCCCGATATGAGCCTCCAAGTCTTGGACATATGAGCTGACGGAGTTATCATCTATGGTGTGGATAATCTCTCCATCTGCAGTCCTGCGAGAAATCATGGTGTGGTCTGATCCAACAAGCTCGGTCCTGTATTCCTCCTGGATGCGTCCAAGTGCACTATGAACTGCTATGTCTCTCCCGAGTATCCAAGTGGGAGCAGTGAACTTGAAGTCAACGGGCGCTGAGAGGCTTCCAAAAGTTCTCCCTGGTATGTGCACCTTAATCCTATAACGACGGTCTTCTGGAAATGCCATGATAGGGGTCCCGATGATAGATGGCAGAGCAATCTTCAATTCCTTGGTGATCTGGACCAGCCTCCTGCCGAAAAGCATTGTCTCATCTGGCTGGCAAAACTCCGGGAGCAGAACTGGGATGAACTTGACGGCCATCTAGAATGTTGAAATCAGAGAGAAGTCGGAAATGAACAGGGGAGAATTACAGAATGATAAGGACACAGAATAAAATAGTCTCTTCCTATGGCTTTCCGATCCTAGGGGTTACGTCCTACGGTCAGCGTGTGCTCTGAATACCATCTCTGTAGCGACCCGACCCAAAATCAGTCAAGTCTCTGTGTAGCTGTACCATCCCAAGATCATGCTGGCACACATAGTACATTGATGAAAAGATTCAAAGTTCAATCACACCTGAATTTATTACACAATTCTCATATCGAGTCTTTATTACAATAGAATAAATTCGGCCGAAGGCCAACTCATGAGAAATAAACTAAACAAAGCTGCGGAAGCATAGACGAACAGCGAGACCATCCGACTCCATAGGGCAATCGCCAAGCGTGGATCGTAGCCTCACTCCTGGTCGGAAAACTCCTCTGCAACATAAGACGTTGCAGCCGTGTAGGTCAGCATTTTGAATATGCCGGCAAGTCATAGAGAGAACAACAATAAAATTTCTAACACTATATGCAATTTGGCTGTGGGGCTCTAAGTTTTATATTTTTGCAAAAAAGCCAATTTTTTCCTATAACAAAGGGCCTGCTTGCAATTACTACAAAATGTTGGTTGTTATTGAGATGGTTCCGCCAACCAATGTCTCATTCCCAATTATTACTGTGTAATCTAGATTATTGACTCTAGTGCAAGTGGGAGATTGAAGGAAATATGCCCTAGAGGCAATAATAAAGTTATTATTTATTTCCTTATTTCATGATAAATGTTTATTATTCATGCTAGAATTGTATTAACCGGAAACATAATACATGTGTGAATACATAGACAAACAGAGTGTCACTAGTATGCCTCTACTTGACTAGCTCGTTAATCAAAGATGGTTATGTTTCCTAACCATGAACAAATAGTTGTTATTTGATTAACGGGATCACATCATTAGTTGAATGATCTGATTGACATGACCCATTCCATTAGCTTAGCACCCGATCTTTTAGTATGTTGCTATTGCTTTCTTCATGACTTATACATGTTCCTATGACTATGAGATTATGCAACTCCCGTTTACCGGAGGAACACTTTGGGTGCTACCAAACGTCACAATGTAACAAGGTGATTATAAAGGAGCATTACAGGTGTCTCCAAAGGTACATGTTGGGTTCGCGTATTTCGAGATTAGGATTTGTCACTCCGATTGTCGGAGAGGTATCTCTGGGCCCTCTCGGTAATGCACATCACATAAGCCTTGCAAGCATTACAACTAATATGTTGGTTGTGAGATGATGTATTACGGAACGGGTAAAGAGACTTGCCGGTAACGAGATTGAACTAGGTATTGGATACCGACGATCGAATCTCGGGCAAGTAACATACCGATGATAAAGGGAATAACGTATGTTGTTATGCGGTCTGACCGATAAAGATCTTCGTAGAATATGTAGGAGCCAATATGGGCATCCAGGTCCCGCTATTGGTTATTGACCGGAGATCTGTCTCAGTCATGTCTACATTGTTCTCGAACCGTAGGGTCCGCACGCTTAACGTTACGATGATAGTTATTATGAGTTTGTGCATTTTGATAGGAGAAAACCGACCGGTTCGATTTAACTAAACCAGGTAAATAAACCAAAATAAAACCACCTAAACCGATCTAACCCGTAAGTAAAACCGACCTATATGAAACCATACCCCTTTGGAATCTAATCTAGGCCCTAGGTGTCAGATCGAACGGCGAGGGGAGGTGGCGGCTTACTGCGGCGGAGGTCGACGGCGACAGAGGGTGGCGGAGGTCGGCGTCGAGCGGGGCGGGGTCTCCGGCGGTCGGCGAGGGTGGCGAAGACGTCGGGCGGATGCGGCGGAGCTTGGGGAAGTAGGGGGCGGAGTTGTTGGAGCTCGGGGACGGTGCAGACGTCGAGTGCGAGGCGAAACAGAGCCCGGTGCTCTGCAGCTCCGGCGGGTGGCGGACGAGCTCGGGGTCGTCTCTGCTGTGGATAAGAGGGCCGCAGTACATGTCAAAAAAATGGGCAACGACGACGGAAGTACGTGGTTGAAAATTGGGATCGAGGGAGAGCTCACCGGAGTCAGAATGGGCGGCGAACTGCGGCGGCAGCAGCGAGATGCGTTTGGCGAGGGCGCGAGCTGTGTTGGGTTTTGGGCTAGGGTTTTAGGGGGATCGAGAGAGGAGGGGCCTAGGTATTTATAGGACACCTTTCTTGGGGCAGGGCGACTCGGGATCGTGATCCCGTTGAATTCGGACGCGGCGGCGGCGTCGAACGCGCTCTGGCGCGGCATAGCATGGGCGAGGGGAAAGAGAAGGGGTGGGGATGAGGGCGGGCCCCGTGGGTCAGTGGGAGAGGGAGAGAGGAGAGCGAGCAGGCGACCGAGGGGAGAGGGGTTCGGGCATGCGCCGCGCTGGGGCAGGCCGGCTCGGTTGTTGGTGGGCTGCGGCCCAGCGCTGCTGGGCCGGTTGGCCTGGCTGGCGCCTTGGACCCTTTTTTTGAAATACCACAGAGAGAGAAAACTAATTATAGGTAAACCTATAATATTTTTATATAGGACATATATATATCAAAATTCTCAGGGGAATTAATCCTATAGCGTGGACATTTTTAAAGAGGCAAAACAGAAACTAAAAAAAAACATTTTCTGAAAACTCCAAATAAAATTCAAATTTGAATTCAAACCTTTTGGCAATATTCTCTTCTGACATTTTTGGAGTGTCATGTTAGCTCCTCTCATACTTTTTCTCAAGTATTTGTCAGGGATATTGAGGTAAATTTTTAAATGCCAAGCTGAATCCAAATTCAATAAAAAAATCAAAAGCCTCTGAAAATTTCCAAATGCCACTCAATTCAAACAAAATGCATAGATGCTTAACTAATAATTGTAAAACATTCCAAATTGAAAATTTGGGATGTTACAATGAACCTATGCATAGGGGTTGGCACACGTTTTCGTCGTGATTCTCCGGTAGGAACTTTGGGGCACTCTTTGAGGTTCTATGTGTTGGTTGAATAGATGAATCTGAGATTGTGTGATGCATATCGTATAATCATACCCACGGATACTTGAGGTGACATTGGAGTATCTAGGTGACATTAGGGTTTTGGTTGATTTGTGTCTTAAGGTATTATTCTAGTACGAACTCTAGGGCTGTTTGTGACACTTATAGGAATAGCCCAACGGATTGATTGGAAAGAATAACTTTGAGGTGGTTTCGTACCCTACCATAATATCTTCGTTTGTTCTCCGCTATTCGTGACTTTGGAGTGACTCTTTGTTGCATGTTGAGGGATAGTTATGTGATCCATTTATGTTAGTATTGTTGAGGGAACTTGCACTAGCGAAAGTATGAACCCTAGGCCTTGTTTCAACGCATTGCAATACCGTTTACACTCACTTTTATCATTAGTTACCTTGCTGTTTTTATATTTTCAGATTACAAAACTTTTATCTACTATCCATATACCACTTGTATCACCATCTCTTCGCCGAACTAGTGCACCTATACAATTTACCATTGTATTGGGTGTGTTGGGGACACAAGAGACTCTTTGTTATTTGGTTGCAGGGTTGCTTGAGAGAGACCATATTCATCCTACGCCTCCTACGGATTGATAAACCTTAGGTCATCCACTTGAGGGAAATTTGCTACTGTCCTACGAACCTCTGCACTTGGAGGCCCAACAACGTCTACAAGAAGAAGGTTGTATAGTAGACATCAAGCTCTTTTCTGGCGCTGTTGCCGGGGAGGTGAGTTCTTGAAGGTATATCTTTAGATCTTGCAATCGAGTCTTTTAGTTTCTTGTTTTATCACTAGTTTAGTTTATAAAAGAAAACTATAAAAAAATGGAATTGAGTTTGTCTCATATGCTTCACCTTTTTAATATCTTTCGTGAGTATGATGGAAAGGATAATTGTGCTCAAGTGCTAGAAGAAGAAATTTATAAAATGTTTGGCACTAAATCTTTGAATGATGAGCATGATTGCAATGTTGTTAGTACGAATTCTTTGAATATCCATGATACTAATGATGATTGCACTAGTTATGATGTCTCCTATAAACATGTCAATTTTTGTGGAGTACATTGGGTTTGTACGAACACACCAAATAGGGAAGATAGATATTGCAAGAGGCATAAGTACTTAGAAACTAAAATGTTGCAAGAAAGGTTAGATGAATGTGCTGAAAATTTAAATTATATTGGCCATACTTGTGAGCTTTGTAATGAACATGATCATTTCAATACCCAATGCAAATTGTTTCATGATCGTATCATGTCCAAAAATTGTGATGAGTTGATTTCCCTTGCACATCATAATGAACTTAGTTTGCTTATGAGTTATGAAGAAATAAAACATATAACTAATTATCTTCCAGAATTTGCCTGTTATAAACTTCTTGGATTTGATCTAGAGGAAATTTATATGTATTGTGCGGTGAATTGTATTGAAAATCCTTATATTGCCAACTACATAAAGAAAAGAAAACAAATAGAAGATGAAGAGAATACTAATGAAAGGGAAGAGACTTCCCAATATCCTCCTATTATTTCTTATGATGAATCAGGTAACGAGGAGGAGCCTCCTATTCAACCAATCTCATTAATAAGGAGCTCCAAAAATAGGATTGAACCCACACATGTTGTGGTGAAGAAGAAGAAAAGAAAAAGGAAGAGAGGTAAAAAGATATCTCTCCCAAATAATGCTGCTCCTATTACTATTGTGCCTCATGAAAATATAATTGTGGAAGATAATGATACTTCTTATGATCTTGAAAATCTTTTTGGCACTTGCTTGGAAGAATATGATAATTGCTATACTATTGGTGCTATCCATACTATTAATTATGAGAGTGATTATGCTTATGATATGAAAAGGCCCAAGCTTGGGGATGCTATGTTTGATGAAGATGATGTTTTTGAGAATATATTTGCTGCAATTAATGTTTTTCCTAAGCTTGGGGAAGCTATGTTTAATGACGATATTTTTAGTCCCCCAAGTTTTGATATGCAAATTTATAATGATGATAGCATGCCTCCTACTTGTGACGATTATTGTGATGATACTTATGCTATAAAAAGTAGTGATTATATTTATAAAACTTGTCATGATTATGGTTACCCCTTCTCTGAACATTACTCTTTTAATGTGGAAACAATTTATAGTATTCGAGTCTCTTATGATACTCCACTATTCCGAATAAGAAGGATTTTGCTTATGTGGAGAGTAGTAAATTTTCTATGCTTGTAGATCATGAAAATAATGCTTTAGGTGCTGGTTATATTGTTTAATTCATTCATGATGCTACTGAAAATTATTATGAGGGAGGAATATATGCTTGTAGGAATTGCAATAATATCAAGTTTCCTCCCTATGTGCTTAAAGTTTTGAAGTTATGCTTGTTTTACCTTCCTATGCTAGTTGATTATTGTTCCCACAAGTTGTTTGATCACAAAATCCCTATGCATAGAAAGTGGTTTATACTTAAATGTGCTAGTCATATTCTTCATGATGCTCTATTTATGTTACAATTCTTATCTTTTATATGAGCATCATTGAAATCATCATGCCTAGCTAGGGGCGTTAAACGATAGCGCTTGTTGGGAGGCAACCCAATTTTATTCTTGTTACTTACTTTTTGATCCTGTTTAGTAATAAATAATCCATCTAGCCTCTGTTTATATGTGGTTTTATGCATTTAATTAGTGTTTGTGCCAAGTAGAACATTTGGGAAGACTTGGGGGAAGTCTTTGCGATCATGCTGTAAAAAACAGAAACTTTAGCGCTCACGAGAATTGCTGCCATTTTTTTTGGAGAGTGATATTTAGTTAATTCTTTTTTCAGATGATTAATATATAAATTCATCAGGTCCAGCAATTTATTTTAGAATTTTATGAGTTCCATAAGTATACGTTTGATCCAGATTACTACAGACTGTTCTGTTTTTGACAGATTCTGTTTTCTATGTGTTGTTTGCTTATTTTGATGAATCTATGAGTAGTATCGGAGGGTATGAACCATAGATAAGTTGTAATACAGTAGATATTACACCAATATGAATTTAGAATGAGTTCATTACAGTACCTTGAAGTGGTGTTTTGTTTTCTTTCGCTAACGGAGCTTACGAGTTTTCTGTTAAGTTTTGTGTTGTGAAGTTTTCAAGTTTTGGGTAAAGATTCGATGGAATATGGAATAAGGAGTGGAAAGAGCCTAAGGTTGGGGATTCCCAAGGCACCCCAAGGTAATATTCAAGGACAACCAAGAGCCCAAGCTTGGGGATGCCCTGGAAGGCATCCCCTCTTTCGTCTTCGTTCATCGGTAACTTTACTTGGAGCTATATTTTTATTCACCACATGATATGTGTTTTGCTTGGAGCGTCATTTTATTTTATTTTGTTTTGCTTACTGTTTAAATAAAATACCAAGATCTGAAATTATTAAATGTTAGAGAGTCTTCACATAGTTGCATAATCATTCAACTACTCATTGATCTTCAATTATATCTTTCGGCGTAGTTTGTTATTTGCTCTAGTGCTTCACTTATATCTTTTAGAGCACGGTGGTGGATTTGTTTTATAGAAACTATTGGTCTCTCATGCTTCACTTAGATTATTTTGAGAGTCTTAAACAACATGGTAATGTGCTTAATCCTAATATGCTAGGTATTCAAGATTAGTAAAAACTTTCTTATGAGTGTTTTGAATACTAAGAGAAGTTTGATGCTTGATGATTGTTTTGAGATATGGAGGTAATAATATCAAAGTCGTGCTAGTTGAGTAGTTGTGAAATTGAGAAATGCTTGTGTTGAAGTTTGCAAGTCCCGTAGCATGCACGTATGGTAAATGTTATGTAACAAATTTGAAACATGAGGTGTTATTTGATTGTCCTCCTTATGAGTGGCGGTTGGGGACGAGCGATGGTCTTTTCCTACCAATCTATCCCCCTAGGAGCATGCACGTAGTACCAAGGTTTTTGATGACTTGTAGATTTTTTCAATAAGTATGTGAGTTCTTTATGACTAATGTTGAGTCCATGGATTATACGCACTCTCACCCTTCCATCCTTGCTAGCCTCTTCGGTATCGTGCATTGGCCTTTCTCACATTGAGAGCTGGCGCAAACTTCGCCGGTGCATCCAAACCCCGTGATATGATACACTCTATCACACATAAACCTCCTTATATCTTCCTCAAAACAGCCACCATACCTACCTATTATGGCATTTCCATAGCCATTCCGAGATATATTGCCATGCAACTTTCCACCATTCCGTTTATCATGACACATTCATCATTGTCATATTGCTTAGCATGATCATGTAGTTGACATAGTATTTGTGGCAAAGCCACCGTTCATAATTCTTTCATACATGTCACTCTTAGTTCATTGCATATCCCGGTACACCGTCGGAGGCATTCATATAGAGTCATACTTTGTTCTAGTATTGAGTTGTAATCATTGAGTTGTAAATAAATATAAGTGTGATGATCATCATTTTCTAGAGCATTGTCCCAATTGAGGAATAAAAAAGGGAGAAAGGCCATAAAAAAGAGAAGCCCCCCCCCCCCAAAAAAAAGAGAAAGGCCATACAAAAAAGAGAAGGCCCCCCCAAAAGAAACAAAAAATGAGAGAAAAATAGAGAAGGGACAATGCTACTATCCTTTGCCACACTTGTGATTCAAAGTAGCACCATAATCTTCATGATAGAGAGTTCGTTTGTTTTGTCACTTTCATATACTAGTGGGAATTTTCATTATAGAACTTGGCTTGTATATTCCAACAATGGGCCTCCTCAAGTGCCCTAGGTCTTCGTGAGCAAGCAAGTTGGATGCACACCCACTTAGTTTCTTTTGTTGAGCTTTCATACATTTATAGCTCTAGTGCATCCGTTGCATGGCAATCCCTACTCCTTGCATTAACATCAATCATTGGGCATCTTCATAGCCCATTGATTAGCCTCGTTGATGTGAGACTTTCTCCTTTTTGTGTTCTCCACATAACCCCCTCATTATTCTATTCCACCCATAGTACTATATCCATGGCTCGCGCTCATGTATTGCGTGAAAGTTTATAGGTTTGAGATTACTAAAGTATGAAACAATTGCTTGGCTTGTCATTGGGGTTGTGCATGATGAGAGCATTCTTGTGTGACGAAAATGGAGCATGACTAAACTATATGATTTTGTAGGGATGAACTTTCTTTAGCCATGTTATTTTGAGATGACATAATTGCTTAGTTAGTATGCTTGAAGTATTATTATTTTTATGTCAATATGAAATTTTATCTTGAATCTTTCGGATCTGAATATTCATGCCACAATTAAGAAGAATTACATTGAAATTATGCCAAGTAGCACTCCGCATCAAAAATTCTGTTTTTATCATTTACCTACTCGAGGACGAGCAGGAATTAAGCTTGGGGATGCTGATACGTCTCCAATGTATCTATAATTTTTGATTGCTACATGATATATTATCTTCTGTTTTGGACGTTTATGGGCTTTATTATACACTTTTATATCATTTTTGGACTAACCTATTAACCCAGAGCCCAGTGGTAGTTTCTGTTTTTACCTTGTTTTAGGGTTTCGAAGAAAAGGAAAACCAAACGGAGTCCAATTGACCTGAAACTTCACGTAACCAATTTTTGGAAGGAAAGAAGCCCAGAAGACTTGAAGTGCATGTAAGGGAAGCTTTGAGGAGGCCACGAGGTAGGGGGGCACGCCCTCCACCCTCGTGGACCCCTCGTGGCCCCCTGACGTACTTCTTCCGCCTATATATCTCCATATACCCTAAAAACATCCGGGAGCACAATAGACCGGGAGTTCCGCCGCCAGAAGCCTCCGTAGCCACCGAAAGCCAATCTAGACCCGTTCCGGCACCCTGTCGGAGGGGGCAATCCCTCTCCGGTGGCTATCTTCATCATCCCGGTGCTCTCCATGACAAGGAGGGAGTAGTTCTCCCTCGGGGCTAAGGGTATGTACCAGTAGCTATGTGTTTGATCTCTCTCTCTCTCTCTCTCTCTCGTGTTCTTGATTTGGCACGATCCTGATGTATCGCGAGCTTTGCTATTATAGTTGGATCTTATGTTTCCCCTCCCCCTCTACTCTCTTGTAATGAATTGAGTTTCCCCTTTGAAGTAATCTTATCGGATTGAGTCTTTAAAGATTTGAGAACACTTGATGTATGTCTTGACGTGCGTATCTGTGGTGACAATGGGATACCATGTGATTCACTTGATGTATGTTTTGGTGATCAACTTGCGGGTTCCACCCATGAACCTATGCATAGGGGTTGGCACACATTTTCGTCGTGATTCTTCGGTAGGAACTTTGGGGCACTCTTTGAGGTTCTATGTGTTGGTTGAATAGATGAATCTGAGATTGTGTGATGCATATCGTATAATCATACCCACGGATACTTGAGGTGACATTGGAGTATCTAGGTGACATTAGGGTTTTGGTTAATTTGTGTCTTAAGGTATTATTCTAGTATGAACTCTAGGGCTGTTTGTGACACTTATAGGAATAGCCCAACGGATTGATTGGAAAGAATAACTTTGAGGTGGTTTCGTACCCTACCATAATCTCTTCGTTTGTTCTCCGCTATTAGTGACTTTGGAGTTACTCTTTGTTGCATGTTGAGGGATAGTTATGTGATCCATTTATGTTAGTATTGTTGAGGGAACTTGCACTAGCGAAAGTATGAACCCTAGGCCTTGTTTCAACGCATTGCAATACCGTTTACACTCACTTTTATCGTTACCTTGTTGTTTTTGCATTTTCAGATTACAAAAACTATTATCTACTATCCATATACCACTTGTATCACCATCTCTTCGCCGAACTAGTGCACCTATACAATTTACCATTGTATTGGGTGTGTTGGGGACATAAGAGACTCTTTGTTATTTGGTTGCAGGGTTGCTTGAGAGAGACCATCTTCATCCTATGCCTCCTACGGATTGATAAACCTTAGGTCATCCACTTAAGGGAAATTTGCTACTGTCCTACGAACCTCTGCACTTGGAGGCCCAACAATGTCTACAAGAAGAAGATTATATAGTAGACATCACCGTATACTCATGGGCCAGTTTGGACAACTGCCGCATACAAGGAAGATTCCACAAGACTTGATAGTCAAGACAAGGACTCCTCCCCCACCGGTGTATTCGGCTAGGACTTTTGTTATCCTAGGCCTCTGGTGCATTATATAAACCAGGGCCAGGCTAGTCGATAGATACACAACAATCATACCATAGGCTAGCTTCTAGGGTTTAGCCTCGATCTCGTGGTGGATCAACTCTTGTAATACTCATATCATCAAGATTAATCAAGCAGGAAGTAGGGTATTACCTCCATCGAGAGGGCCCGAGCCTGGGTAAACATTGTGTCCCCCGCCTCTTGTTACCATCCGCCTTAGACGCACAGTTTGGGACCCTCTACCCGAGATCTGCCGGTTTTGACACCGACAGGGGGTGGGCACGCCCTCCACCCTTGTGGGCACATGGTGGGCCCTGATAAGTCTCCAACATATCTATAATTTTTGATAGCTCCATGCTATATTATCTACTGTTTTAGACATTATTGGGCTTTATTATCCACTTTTATATTATTTTTGGGACTAACCTATTAACCGGAGGCCCAGCCTAGAATTGCTGTTTTTTGCCTGTTTTAGGGTTTCGAAGAAAATGAATATCAAACTGAGTCCAAACGGAATGAAACCTTCGGAAACGTGATTTTCTCATCAGATAAGATCCAAGAGACTTGGACCCTCCGTCAAGAAAGCCATGAGGTGATCACGAGGGTAGGGGGCGCGCCCCCCTAGGGCGCCCCCTGCCTCGTGGGCCCCTCGAAGCTCCACCGACGTACTTCTTCCTCCTATATATATATCCACGTACCCCCAAACGATCAGGGACGGAGCCAAAAACCTAATTCCACTGCCGCAACTTTCTGTATCCACGAGATCCCATCTTGGGGCCTGTTCCGGAGCTCCGCCGGAGGAGGCATCGATCACGGAGGGCTTCTACATAATCATCCAAGCCCCTCCGATGAAGTGTGAGTAGTTTACTTCAGACCTAAGGGTCCATAGCTAGTAGCTAGATGGTTTCTTCTCTCTTTTTGGATCTCAGTACAATGTTCTCCCCCTCTCTCGTGGAGGTCTATTCGATGTAATCCTCTTTTTGCGGTGTGTTTGTTGAGACCGATGAATTGTGGGTTTATGATCAAGTCTATCTATGAATAATATTTGAATCTTCTCTGAATTCTTTTATGTATGATTGGTTATCTTTGCAAGTCTCTTCGAATTATCAGTTTGGTTTGGCCTACTAGATTGGTTGTTCTTGCCATGGGAGAAGTGCTTAGCTTCGGGTTCGTTCTTGCGGTGTCCTTTCCCAGTGACAGAAGGGGCAGCAAGGCACGTATTGGATCGTTGCCATCAAGGATAACAATATGGGGTTTTTATCATATTGCATGAAACTATTCCTCTACATCATGTCATCTTGCTTAAGGCGTTACTCTGTTTTTAACTTAATACTCTAGATGCATGCTAGATAGCGGTCGATGAGTGGAGTAATAGTAGTAGATGCAGAATCGTTTCGGTCTACTTGTCTCGGACGTGATGCCTATATACATGATCATACCTAGATATTCTCATAACTATGCTAAATTCTGTCAATTGCTCAACAGTAATTTGTTCACCCACCGTAGAATACTTATGCTCTTGAGAGCAGCCACTAGTGAAACCTATGGCCCTCGGGTCTCTTTCTCATCATATCAATCTCCATCACTTTATTATTGCTTTGCTTTTACTTTATTTATTTTGCATCTCTATACCAAAAATACCAAAAAAATATTATTTATCATCTCTATCAGATCTCACTTTCGTAAGTGACCGTGAAGGGATTGACAACCCCTAAGCGCGTTGGTTGCGTTGAGCTATTGTTTTTGTGTAGGTACGAGGGACTTGAGCGTAGCCTCCTACTGGATTGATACCTTGGTTCTCAAAAATTGAGGGAAATACTTATGCTACTTTGCTGCATCATCCCTTCCTCTTCGGGGAAATCCAACGCAGTGCTCAAGAGGTAGCAGGCCCCCCTGGTGTGTTCGCAGTGCCAATAATTCTTAAATATTCTGGAGAAAATCATGTTTCATTTTCACAGCATTTGGAGAACTTTTATTTTCGAGATATTTTTTATTGCAAGGATAGTTCAGAAAACAGACAAAAAATACTATTTTTTGTTTTATTTAATATAAATAATAGAAAGTAAAAGGAGGGTACACAAGTTTGTGCTTTCTAACTTCATCCATCTCATGCTCATCAAAAGGAATCCACTAACAAGGTTGATCAGGTCTTGTTAACAAACTCATTTCGAATAACATGAAACCGGAGAAATTTCGAATAACACTAGGTTACCTCAACGGGGATTGATACGTATCCAACGTATCTATAATTTTTGATTGCTCCATGCTATGTTATCTACTATTTTGGACATTATTGGGCTTTATTATACACTTTTATTTTTTTGGGACTAACCTATTAACCGGAGGCCCAACCCAGAATTGCTGTTTTTTGCCTATTTTAGGGTTTCGAAGAAAATGAATATCAAACTGAGTCCAAACGGAATGAAACCTTTGGGAACGTGATTTTCTCACCGAACATGATCGAGGAGACTTGGACCCTATGTCAAGCAACCAACAGGGAGGCCATGAGGTAGGGGGGCGCGCCTACCCCCCTAGGCGTGCCCTCCACCCTCGTGGGCCCCCTGTTGCTCCACCGACGTACTTCTTCCTCCTATATATACCTGCGTACCCCCAAACAATCAGATACGGAGGCAAAACCCTAATTCCACCGCCGTAACTTTCTGTATCCAAGAGATCCCATCTTGGGGCCTATTCCAGAGCTTCGACCGGAGGGGGCATCGATCACGGAGGGCTTCTACATCAACACCATAGCCTCTCCGATGAAGTGTGAGTAGTTTACCTCAGACCTTCGGGTCCATAGTTATTAGCTAGATGTCTTCTTCTCTCTTTTTGGATCTCAATACAAAGTTCTCCCCTCTCTTATGGAGATCTATTCGATGTAATCTTCTTTTGCGGTGTGTTTGTTGAGACCGATGAATTGTGGGTTTATGATCAAGTTTATCTATGAACAATATTTGAATCTTCTTTGAATTCTTTTATGTATGATTGGTTATCTTTGCAAGTCTCTTCGAATTATCAGTTTGGTTTGGCCTACTAGATTGATATTTCTTGCAATGGGAGAAGTGCTTAGCTTTGGGTTCAATCTTGCGGTGTCCTTTCCTAGTGACAGTAGGGGCAGCAAGGCACATATTGTATTGTTTCCATCCAGGATAAGAAGATGGGATTTTTGTCATATTGCATGAATTTATCCCTCTACATCATGTCATCTTGCTTAAGGCGTTACTCTGTTCTTATGAACTTAATACTCTAGATGCATGCTGGATAGCAGTCGATGTGTGGAGTAATAGTAGTAGATGCAGGCAGGAGTCGGTCTACTTGTCTTGGACGAGACACCTATATACATGATCATACCTAGATATTCTCATAACTATGCTCAATTCTGTCAATTGCTCAACAGTAATTCGTTCACCCACCGTAAAATATCTATGCTCTTGAGAGAAGCCACTAGTGAAACCTATGGCCCCCGGGTCTATCTTCATCATATTAATCTTCCAATACTTAGTTATTTTCATTGCCTTTTATTTTACTTTGCATCTTTATCATAAAAATACCAAAATTTTTATCTTATCATATCTATCAGATCTCACTCTCATAAGTGACCGTGTAGGGATTGACAACCGCTTATCGTGTTGGTTGCGAGGATTTATTTGTTTTGTGTAGGTGTGAGGGACTCACGCGTAGCCTCCTACTGGATTGATACCTTGGTTCTCAAAAACTGAGGGACATACTTACACTACTTTGCTGCACCACCCTTTCCTCTTCAAGGGAAAACCAACACAAGTGCTCAAGAGGTAGCAAGAAGGATTTCTGGCGCCTTTTCCGGGGAGGTCTACGCAAAAGTCAAACATACCAAGTACCCATCACAAACCCTTATCTCCCGCATTACATTATTTTCCATTTGCCTCTCGTTTTCCCCTCCCCCGCTTCACCCTTGCCGTTTTATTCACCCTCTCTCTCTATCCTCCTTCTCTTTCTCTATTTGCCTCTTTTTGTTCATTTGCTTGTGTGGTGGATTGCTTGCTTATCACGATGGCTCAAGATAACACTAAAGACTTTACCAATACCAACAACAATGATTTTATTAACACCCCGATTGCTCCTCTTACCGATGTTGAATCTTGTGAAATTAATGCTGCCTTGCTAAATCTTGTCATGAAAGATCCATTTTCCGGCCTTCCTAGTGAAGATGCCGCTACCCATCTAAATTGCTTCGTTGATTTGTGTGATATGCAAAAGAAGAAAGATGTTGACAATGATATTGTTAAATTGAAGCTATTTCCTTTTTCGCTTAGAGATTGTGCTAAAGCTTGGTTTCGTCTTTGCCTAAAAATAGTATTGATTCGTGGAATAAGTGCAAAGATGCTTTTTTCTCTAAGTATTTTCCTCCCACTAAGATCATCTCTCTTAGAAACGATATTAAGAATTTTAAGCAACTTGATCATGAACATGTTGCACAAGCTTGGGAGAGGATGAAATTAATGATACGTAATTGCCCTACTCATGGTTTAAATTTGTGGATGATTATACAAAAAATTTATGCCGGATTGAATTTTGCTTCTAGAAATCTTTTAGATTCGGCCGCAGGAGACACTTTTATGGAAATCACTTTAGGAGAAGCTACTAAACTCCTAGATAATATTATGGTTAATTATTCTCAATGGCACACTGAAAGATCTACTAATAAGAAAGTGCATGCGATAGAAGAAATTAATGTTTTGAGTGGAAAGATGGATGAACTTATGAAATTATTTGCTAATAAAAGTGTTTGTTCTGATCCTAATGATATGCCTTTGTCTAGTTTTATTGAGAATAATAATGAATCTATGGATGTGAATTTTGTTGGTAGGAACAACTTTGGTAACAACGCGTATAGAGGAAATTTTAATCCTAGGCCTTATCCTAGTAATTCCTCTAATAATTATGGTAATTCCTACAACAATTATTATGGAAATTATAATAAGATGCCCTCTGATTTTTAATCTAATATTAAACAATTTATTATTTCGCAAAAGAATTTCAATGCTTTGATTGAAGAAAAATTGCTTAAGATTGATGAGTTGGCTAGGAACGTTGATAGAATTTCTCTTGATGTTGATTCTTCGAAACTTAGATCTATTCCACCTAATCATGATATCAATGAGTCTCTCAAATCCATGAGAATTTCCATTAGTGAGTGCAAAGAAAGAACCGCTAGGATGCATGCTAAGAAAGATTCCTTTATAAGAGCGTGTTCTTCTAGTTTCCATGTTAATAAAGATGAAGATCTAAAAGTTGTTGATGTGTCCCCTATTAAATCTTTGATTTGCAATATGAATCTTGATAATAATGGGACTGAATATGATCCACATTTACCTAGAAGGTGTTCTAAAAATTTGGAGTTTCTAGATCTTGATGCTAAATTTGATAAAAGTGGGATTGAAGAGATCAAAACTCTAGATGTTAATGAACCCACTATTTTGGATTTCAAGGAATTTAATTATGATAATTACTCTTTGATAGATTGTATTTCGTTGTTGCAATCTGTGCTAAATTCTCCTCCTGCTTATAGCGAAAATAAAGCTTTTACTAAACATATCGTTGATGCTTTGATGCAATCTTATGAAGAAAAACTTGAGTTGAAAGTTTCTATCCCTAGAAAACTTTATGATGAGTGGGAACCAACTATTAAAATTAAAATTAAATATCATGAATGCTATGCTTTGTGTGATTTGGGTGCTAGTGTTTCCACGATTCCAAAGACTTTGTGTGATTTGTTAGGTTTCCATGATTTTGATGATTGCTCTCTAAACTTGCACCTTGCGGATTCCACTATTAAGAAACCTATGGGAAGAATTAATGATGTTCTTATTGTTACAAATGGTAATTATGTGCCCATAGATTTTACCGTTCTTGATATAGATTGCAATCCTTCATGTCCTATTATTCTTGGTAGACCTTTCCTTAGAACGATTGGTGCAATTATTGATATGAAGGAAGGAAATATTAGATTCCAACTTCCGTTAAGGAAAGACATGGAACACTTTCCTAGAAATAAAATTAAATTACCTTATGAATCTATTATGAGAGCCACTTATGGATTGCCTACCAAAGATGGCAATACCTAGATCTATCCTTGCTTTTTATGCCTAGCTAGGGGCGTTAAACGATAGCGCTTGTTGGGAGGCAACCCAATTTTATTTTTATTCCTTGATTTTTGCTCCTGTTTAATAATAAATAATTTATCAAGCCTCTGTTTTGGTTGTGTTTTTTGTGCTTAGTTAGTGTTTGTGCCAAGTAGAACCGTTGGGAAGACTTGGGGAAAGTCTTGATATCTTGCTGTAAAAAACAGAAACTTTAGAGCTCACGAGAACTGCTATAATTTTTATTTGGAAAGTGATATTTAGTTAATTATTTTTTAAGATGATTAATAGATAAATTCCTCACGTTCATAAATTTATTTTAGAATTTTTGGGGTTCCAGATCTTGCGCTAGCTACAGATTACTACAGACTGTTCTATTTTTGACAGATTCTGTTTTTCGTGTGTTGTTTGCTTATTTTGATGAATCTATGGCTAGTAAAATAGTTTATAAACCATAGAGAAGTTGGAATACAGTAGGTTTAACACCAATATAAATAAATAATGAGTTCATTACAGTACCTTGAAGTGATCTTTTGTTTTGTTTCGCTAACGGAGCTCACGAGATTTTCTACTTTAAGTTTTGTGTTGTGAAGTTTTCAAGTTTTGGGTAAAGATTTGATGGATTATGGAACAAGGAGTGGCAAGAGCCTAAGATTGGGGATGCCCATGGCACCCCCAAGATAATCTAAGGACACCTAAAAGCCAAAGCCTGGGGATGCCCCAGATGGCATCCCCTATTTCGTCTAATTCTATCGGTAACTTTACTTGGAGCTATATTTTTATTCACCACATGATATGTGTTTTGCTTGGAGCGTCTTGTATGATTTCAGTCTTTATTTGTTAGTTTACCACAATCATCCTTGCTGTACAAACCTTTTTAGAGAGACACACATGATTCGAAAATTATTAGAATACTCTATGTGCTTCACTTATATCTTTTGAGTTATATAGTTTTGCTCTAGTGCTTCACTTATACCTTTCAAAGCACAGTGGTGGATTTGTTTTATAGAAACTATTGATCTCTCATGATTCACTTAGATTATTTTGAGAGTCTTAAATAGCATGGTTATTTTCTTAAATAATCCTAATATGCTAGGTATACAAGATTAATAATAAAATTCTCTTATGAGTGTGTTGAATACTATGAGAAGTTTGATACTTGATAATTGTTTTGGATATGGAGATGGTGATATTAGAGTCATGCTAGTTTATTAGTTGTGAATTTTAGAAATACTTGTGTTAAAGTTTGTGATTCCCGTAGCATGCACGCATGGTGAACCGTTATGTGATGAAGTTGGAGCATGATTTATTTATTGATTGTCTTCCTTATGAGTGGCGGTCGGGGACGAGCGATGATGTTTTCCTACCAATCTATCCCCCTAGGAGCATGCGAGTAATACTTTGCTTTGATAACTTGTAGATTTTTGCAATAAGTATATGAGTTCTTTATGACTAATGTTGAGTCCATGGATCATACACACTCTCACCCTTCCACCATTGCTAGCCTCTCTAATACCGCGCACCTTTCGCCGGTATCATACACCCACCATATACCTTCCTCAAAACAGCCACCATACCTACCTATCATGGCATTTCCATAGCCATTCCAAGATATATTGCCATGCAACTTTCCACCGTTCAGTTTACTATGACACGCTTCATCATTGTCATATTGCTTTGCATGATCATGTAGTTGATATCGTATTTGTGGCAAAGCCACCGTTCATAATTCTTTCATACATGTCACTCATAAGTCATTGCATATCCCGGTACACCGCCGGAGGCATTCATATAGAGTCATATCTTGTTCTAAGTATCGAATTGTAATTCTTGAGTTGTAAGAAAATAAAAGTGTGATGATCATCATTATTAGAGCATTGTCCCAGTGAGGAAAGGATGATGGAGACTATGATTGCCCCACAAGTTGGGATGACACTCCGGACGAAAAAAAAGAGGCCATAAAAAAGAGAAAAGGCCCAAATAAAAATAATATATGTATATATATATATATGAGAGAAAAAGAGAGGAGGGACAATGCTACTATCCTTTTACCACACTTGTGCTTCAAAGTAGCACCATGATCTTCATGATAGAGAGTCTCCTATGTTATCACTTTCATATACTAGTGAGAATTTTTCATTATAGAACTTGGCTTGTATATTCCAATGATGGGCTTCCTCAAAATGCCCTAGGTCTTCGTGAGCAAGCAAGTTGGATGCACACCCACTTAGTTTCTTTTTGAGATTTCATATACTTATAGCTCTAGTGCATCCGTTGCATGGCAATCCCTACTCACCCACATTGATATCTATTGATGGGAATCTCCATAGCCCGTTGATACGTCTAGTTGATGTGAGACTATCTTCTCCTTTTTGTCTCCTCCACAACCACCATTCTATTCCACCTAAAGTGCTATGTCCATGGCTCACGCTCATGTATTGCATGAAGATTGAAAAAGTTTAAGAACACCAAAAGTATGAAACAATTGCTTGGCTTGTCATCGGGGTTGTGCATGATTAAAATACTTTGTGTGGTGAAGATAGAGCATAGCCAGACTATATGATTTTGTGGGGATAACTTTCTTTGGCCATGTTATTTTGAGAAGACATAATTGCTTAGTTAGTATGCTTGAAGTATTATTATTTTTATGTCAATATTAAACTTTTGTCTTGAATCTTTCGGATCTAAATATACATACCACAATTAAGAAGAATTACATTGAAAATATGCCAAGTAGCATTCCACATCAAAAATTCTATTTTTATCATTTACCTACTCGAGGACGAGCAGGAATTAAGCTTGGGGATGCTTGATACGTCTCCAACGTATCTATAACTTTTGATTGCTCAATGCTATATTATCTACTATTTTGTACATTATTGGGATTTATTATACACTTTTATATTATTTTTGGGACTAACCTATTAACCGGAGGCCCAGCCCAGAATTGCTGTTTTTTCTGCCTATTTTAGGGTTTCGAAGAAAAGGAATATCAAATGGAGTCCAAATGGAATGAAACCTTTGGGAACGTGATTTTCTCACCGAACATGATCCAGGAGACTTGGACCTTACATCAAGCAACCAACAGGGAGGCCATGAGGTAGGGGGCGCGCCTACCCCCCTAGGCGCGCCCTCCACCCTCATGGGCCCCCTTATTGCTCCACCGACGTACTTCTTCCTCCTATATATACCTACGTACCTCCAAACGATCAGATACGGAGCCAAAACCCTAATTCCACCATCATAACTTTCTGTATCCACGAGATCCCATCTTGGGGCCTATTCCGGAGCTCCAACCGGAGGGGGCATCGATCACGGAGGTCTTCTACATCAACACCATAGCCTCTCCGATGAAGTGTGAGTAGTTTATCTCAGACCTTTGGGTCCATAGTTATTAGCTAGATGGCTTCTTCTCTCTTTTTGGATCTCAATACAAAGTTCCCCCCCTCTCTTGTGGAGATCTATTCGATGTAATCTTCTTTTGCGGTGTGTTTGTTGAGACCGATGAATTGTGGGTTTATGATCAAGTTTATCTATGAACAATATTTGAATCTTCTCTGAATT
The DNA here is from genome assembly GCF_018294505.1 of Triticum aestivum. Classification (NCBI taxonomy): domain Eukaryota; kingdom Viridiplantae; phylum Streptophyta; class Magnoliopsida; order Poales; family Poaceae; genus Triticum; species Triticum aestivum. The sequence continues at coordinate 110,791,772 of NC_057794.1, read as the reverse complement.
CTTTTATGTATGTTTGGTTATCTTTGCAAGTCTCTTTGAATTATCAGTTTGGTTTAGCCTACAAGATTGATCTTTCTTGCAATGGGAGAAGTGCTTAGCTTTGGGTTCAATCTTGCGGTGTCCTTTCCCAGTGACAGTAGGGGAAGCAAGGCACGCATTGTATTGTTGCCATCGAGGATAACAAGATGGGGTTTTTATCATATTGCATGAATTTATCCCTCTACATCATGTCATCTTGCTTAAGGTGTTACTCTGTTCTTATGAACTTAATACTCTAGATGCATGCTGGATAGCAGTCGATGTGTGGAGTAATAGTAGTAGATGCAGGCAGGAGTCGGTCTACTTGTCTTGGACGTGATGCCTATATACATGATCATACCTAGATATTCTCATAACTATGCTCAATTCAGTCAATTGCTCAACAGTAATTCGTTCACCCACCGTAAAATATCTATGCTCTTGAGAGAAGCCACTAGTGAAACCTATGGCCCCCGGGTCTATCTTCATCATATTAATCTTCCAATACTTAGTTATTTTCATTGCCTTTTATTTTACTTTGCATCTTTATCATAAAAATACCAAAAATATTATCTTATCATATCTATCAGATCTCACTCTCGTAAGTGACCGTGTTGGGATTGAAGACCCTTTATCGCGTTGGTTGCGAGGATTTATTTGTTTTGTGTAGGTGCAGGGACTCGCGCGTAGCCTCCTACTAGATTGATACCTTGGTTCTCAAAAACCGAGGGAAATACTTATGCTACTTTGCTGCACCACCCTTTCCTCTTCAAGGGAAAACCAACGCAAGTGCTCAAGAGGTAGCAGGGATATGCATATCCCCAACAATAAGAATATCATATTTCTTCTTGATAGTAGGAAGAGGAAATTCAAAACCTCCAATAATGATTGTTGAAATTTTTCCAATATAATTGATACGGTGGACTTGAGGTTATTTCCTCGAAAAATGTACCATATGCTCATTACCATTAACATGAAAAGTGACATTGCCTTTGTTGCAATCAATAACAGCCCCTATAGTATTCAAAAAGGGTCTTCCAAGGATAATCGACATACTACCGTCCTCAAAAATATCAAGAATAACAAAGTCCGTTAAAATAGTAACGCTTTCAACCACAACAGGCACATCCTCACAAATACCGATAGGTATAGCAGTTGATTTATTAGTCATTTGCAAAGATATTTCAGTAGGTGTCAACTTATTCAAATCAAGTCTATGATATAAAGAGAGAGGCATAACACTAACACCGGCTCCAAGATCACATAAAGCAGTTTTAACATAGTTTGTTTTAATGGAGCATGGTATAGTTGGTACTCCTGGATCTCCAAGTTTCTTTGGTATTCCACCCTTAAAAGTGTAATTAGCAAGCATGGTGGAAATTTCAGCTTCCGATATCTTTCTTTTATGAGTAACAATATCCTTCATGTAGTTATCATAAGGGTTCATTTTAAGCATATCAGTCAAACACATATGCAAAAAGATAGGTCTAATCATTTCAGCAAAGCGCTCAAAATCCTCATCATCCTTTTTCTTTGATGGGTTAGGAGGAAAAGGCATGGGTTTCTGAACCCATGGTTCTCTTTCTTTATCGTGCTTCCTAGCAATGAAGTCTCTCTTATCATAACATTGATTCTTTGATTGTGGGTTATCAAGATCAACAACAGGTTCAATCTCTACATCATTATCATTGCTAGGTTGAGCATCAAAATGAACATCATCATTAATATTATCACTAGGTTCATGTTCATTACTAGATTGTGTTTCAGCATCAGAAATAGAAATATCATTTGGATTCTCAGGTGTGTCAACAACAGGTTCACTAGAAGCATGCAAAGTCCTATCATTTTTCTTCTTCTTCTTCTTAGAAGAACTAGGTGCATCAACATTAGTTCTCTAAGAATCTTGCTCAATTCTCTTAGGGCGGCCCTCAGGATACAAAGGTTCTCAAGTCATTTTACCCCCTCTAGTCATAGCTCTAACATCATTATCCTTTTTCTTATTATTTAATTCGTTGAGCAAATCATTCTGAGCCTTAAGTACTTGTTCTACTTGAGTGGTAACCATAGAAGCATGTTTACTAATAAGTTTAAGTTCACCTTTAACTCTAGACATATAATCACTCAAGTGTTCAATCATACACGCATTGCATTTCAATTGTCTACCAACATAAGCATTGAAGTCTTCTTGCCTAACCATAAAGTCGTCAAACTTATCTAAGCATTGGCTAGCAAACTTAGTAGATGGGATTTCAGCTTTATCATATCTATAGAGAGAATTTACCTTTACTACCTGTGTCGGGTTATCAAGACCATGTATTTTTTCAATAGGTGGTAAATTCTTAACATCTTCAGCTTTAATACCTTTTTCTTTCATAGATTTCTTTGCCTCTTGCATATCTTCAGGACTGAGAAATAGAATACCCCTTTTCTTCAGAGTTGGCTTAGGAGTTGGTTCAGGAAGTGTCCAATTGTTTTCATTACTCAACATATTATTCAATAGCAATTCAGCTTGATCAACAGTTCTTTCCCTGAAAACACAACCAGCACAACTATCCAGGTAGTTTCTAGAAGCATCGGTTAGTCCATTATAGAATATATCAATTATTTCATTTTCTTGAGAGGATGATCAGGCAAAGCATTAAGTAATTGGAGAAGCCTCTCCCAAGCTTGTGGGAGACTCTCTTCTTCAATTTGCATAAAATTATATATTTCCCTTAAGGCAGCTTGTTTCTTATGAGCTGGGAAAAATTTAGCAGAGAAGTAATAAATCATATCCTGGGGACTACGCACACAACCAGGATCAAGAGAATTAAACCATGTTTTAGCATCACCCTTTAATGAGAACAGAAACAACTTAGGGATAAAGTTATAGCGAGTTTTCTCATCATGAGTAAACAGGGTTTTCGTGGCTATATCATTTAATTTAGTAAGATTTGCCACGACTGTTTCAGATTCATAGCCATAAAAAGGATCAGATTCAACCAAAGTAATTAACTCAGGATCGACGGAGAAATCATAATCCTTGTCAGTAATAAAGATAGGTGAAGTAGCAAAAGCAGGGGCATATTTCATTCTAGCATTCAAAGACTTTTCTTTAAGCTTAGCTAATAATTTCTTAAGATCAGATCTATCATTGCAAGCAAGAAAGTCTCTAGCAGTTTCTTCATCCATAACATAACCCTTAGGCACAACAGGCAATTCATATCCAGGGGGAGAATCTTCATCATCACTTTCTTCAATATTATCAGTTTCAATAATTTCATTCTCTCTAACCCTAGCCAGTTGTTCATCAAGAAATTCACCTAGTGGCACAACATTATCAAGTATAGAAGTAGTTTCGTCATAAGTATCATGCAAAGCAGAAGTGGCATCATCAATAGCATGCGACATATCAGAATGAATAGAAGATGTAGGTGTCGCAAGTTTACTCAAAACAGAAGGTGAATCAAGTGCAGAGCTAGATGGCAGTTCCTT